>NC_059419.1:6801468-7108182 GCF_905220565.1 Melitaea cinxia
GTGGAGCAATATTTTTATTATAATAATAATAACCAAATCATTAAATACTTAAATAATGATACTCTGTTTTAGCTTTAATAAATCGTTTGTCGTTTTATCGTTAACGTGAATTGATTGTTTAGGATTTCCTATCTGGTTTTTCACTTCGTAACTCTTAAATGGCGCAGAAATAATTAAGTACACGGGACAGTCTAACGCAACTGTCACAGACAAACTAATGACTGTCAATATCGCAATAGTAACGACTTTGTGGTTCAGCCTCTTGGAACTGATAGCTAAAGAAATAATTAACTTCCTTGCTTTGACACTTATTTCCTTTCATCAACGTTCTAAATCCTTTGATCAACGTTTCTAGATGTGCGATTGATCTTGTTGTAAGGGTCGGTGCAGACCTACGAACGTAGTTCTACCTACAACTTTCTTCTACCTTCTAGTCATATAAAGTTTAAAGTAAACAAAAATGGATGAAGGCAGAGCTTATGGTGAGCGCCAATGCACGTTGTATTGCTTTTTTACGTTCACTTAATGTCTGATGACATTGCTCAGTGAGGCGAAGCGATGCTCAAATAAAAAAAAGAGATGGAGAATATATTTCCAATCGTAAATGAAAAAAGGACATACTAGTTCTGATGTACGAGTAATAAATCAATTCGCCCTGGCTTCGTGTATTGAATTTAACTGTAATTTTCAATAAATTTAAATTTAAATTATTTCAATAATTTATAGAAAATGTTTGCATGTGGTTACTCGGCTTTAGAAGCAATATACTTTACCCAAGTGATTCTTAAGTAATACGTTTCCTTTCCAAGTGTGCATTGACTCTAGTTTACAAAAGGGGAAATTTGCTTACCGTTGTTTGAATAGACAGGGATGAGAGGGTATTTTGCTTTGATTTATTTTTTGACTCTGTTTGAATATTTGTAGTAAACAAATTATTATGTCGTCCAAAGATTTGACATTTTACTGGAATTACTTTCAGGCGATCTTCAAATTCAATAGATTTTCTTATATTCACTCAAATATTTTTACTGTAGTTTTTACTATATTTTTAATGTTTTAATTATAGTACTACAGTGCTTGTGAATTTAAATATAACTTAGTTCAAGTAACATTTCAGCGGTCTTTAAGTTACTACTTATTCACGTTGTCATTTTAATTGAATATTCATAAGTTCGCTTTCGCTAAGAATAGCGCTGTTTATATTGAGTGTTTTATAAATGAAAGGGCGTTATTAGCGTTCTTATATAAGTTAACATATTTATACAAGATATTTATCTATATACTTTGCTGAGCTGTAAGTCTGTAGATTAAACGTTATTATTTGAGTAAATCTTTAAGTTCTGACTTCATAATAGTTCTTTCTGAAGAAAAAAAAAGATAATTTTTACTATTGGATTGTATAGCACTTCATTTGAGATATTGATTCAATTGCGATGAATTTTAGTTTTGAGACATATTGCACTTTGAATTTCATTGATTTAACATATGAGTAGCGATATCAAATAATAGATAGATTGGAGTTTGAATGATTAAGTTTCAGATAAAACGGGGGGGGGGGGGGGGGGATAATTAAGAAGATCATCACACAGTATGAAACAAAGTCGCTTCCCGCGGTCTGTCTGTTCCTATATGTGCTTAGTTCTTTAAAACTACGTAACGGATTTTGATTTATAGTGAATAGATAGAGCGATTTATACATGCATAATACAGTAGAGAAACATTGATAATTTTAGGGATTTCTAATGTGATGTCGTAAATAAACACATTTTTTGCGCTTACATTGCAAAAGTTGGGTAAAGTCCTACAAGATAGATCAAAATAATGTAGTACAGTATTGTAACCCTTAAAAAGGTCTACAAAATAGTCCGTAATGGTATATTTCTATCTCTTAGGGGTAACCCACAATAACCCTTTCTTATCCTTTACTTTTTACGTGAAATAATGGCTTATTTAGGAAGCGATTTTAAGTAAAACAGCATTTAATCCTTATCCCATTAAGTACCTTAAAAACATTGTGCATTTAATATAGATCATGTATGTCGTATCAGCAATGCACCCGTGCGAAGCCGGGACGAGTCGCTAGTTAATTAATATTATTTATTTGTGTGGAATAACTCGCAGATAACTATAATATATGTTTAATAGGGATTCTTCTTAAATAATATCGAGTTATCTTGAAATATAAATATCGAACAACTTTATCACATTACAGGATTTTAATAAACGGATATACATGAAATATGACATACCCGCATGGTGAGGTGACATTTATTAAATGGTGTTAAATTTATAGGCGCCGTAACCAGCACTTAACTATCGTGTCAGTTCAGGATAACTGGCGATGAGTCAATAGTCTCTCGGAAGGGGAACAAGTGCTCTACTGTTTAATGATATGTTATATATTTTTATATTTTTCTTATATGGATAAATTGACGAGTTTGTAATCTCTTCATTCTAGTTCTTCTTTTTCTACTTCTTCTATTCTATGATTTAGTTGATGTATCCTTGATGTATCTGGTGATTTTATATAATGCTGTATTTGTTGTTAAGGTTGTATATTTCAGTAAATTAAGGTTAATATTGAAGGTCAAGTAGTCATATAAATAGAGGGACAGGGATCTAAATAAAACAAACAGCGTACTTACAATCTTTAATATCACGATATTAAAGATTCGGAATGTTTACACATATAAGAAGATTTATTTGCTAGTATATGTAAAATTAAATTCTTCGATTACTTGTCAAAGGCCACGAATCTTTTCAATAATAATATCTATAGATATTGAACAAACAGGTCGCCTTTATTTGTAAACCTGTAATAATCACTTCAATCACTTCAACCTATCGCAGTTCACTGCTGGATATAGGCCTCCACAAGTTCGCACCAAAAATGACGTGAATTCATGTGTGTTGCCAATAGTTACCACACTGGGCAAGCGGGTTGGTGACTGCTAGGCTGGCTTTGTCGCAGTAGAATGGTTACCCTGCCATCGGTCGGCTTTTTAAGTTCCAAGGTGATAGTGGAACTGTGTTATCTCTTAGTTGCGTCTTACGAAACCCACGGGAAGAGAGGGGGTGGCTATATTCTTTACTGCCGTAACCACACAGCTATGCCTCCGAAATAAAGATTCTTTATTTTAACATACCCTTAATAACTTTTAAGTGTTTCACTGACACGAGTAAAATGACATAGTCTGTGACATTATATGTGAGTCGAGTCTATGACAGTCATGACAATACATGATATTGCTTCTATGAGTTAATAGCTTTACAGAAATAACCGTGACCTACTTTCAGCGATATGAGTCACAAAAATTTCGAAAATCAAACTTTACTTCCCATCTATACAGAAGCAACATTTTTTATTTATAACCATCATAAATAGATTGAAATTTATACCAGGGCTGAGACAATAAAAACAAATTGCCTTTCGGTCCGTTTTATTGGCCGTCAATACGTAACAAATAAAATGGCAATAACGGGGCCCGATAACTTTTCAAATAGATACACATTTATACAATAGCATAATAATCTGCAACACAAAGCACTGGTCGTTTGGTTAAGAGCGCAATTTTCAACTGTCAACCCCAAGCTCTCACAACGGCATTTGGCAACCAAACTGTAATGGCACAATAAATAGTTTGCAGCCCTTATCCATCTGTCACTTAACTAGTAAAATATACAGACGTCATTCAGCGGGCCGCGTTGAAAAATCGCGACGCGGTTGAGCACCCCTGGCGGAGCTGGGCACGTACACCGTTACAATCCGCACCTAAATCGGACATTTTTAAAGTTCATTTTTGATTGTATTGTTCAATGAATAAATTTAAATATTTGTTAACTTAAAATGTAACTCGTGTTGCCGGAAATACAGTCTAAATTGCACGGCTGAACATTTGTTTCTAGGATTGTGGATGTTGCTTTACGAATGTGTGTTTTATTTTTGGGGTTGTTAAGTTCAATGTATTATCGATGGTATGTGGATTCGACCTTACGTGGGGTTATTTAACTTTGAAGTTCTTCAAAAGACCCTCGATTTCGGATTCTGGTGGATTTCTTTTTGGATTAAAGGCCTCATGAATTTAATGATAGTGCATTGGGATTATTACCGGCGAATAAGGCACGAGCCGGATTTTAATAACCTTTTTTTATTTCTTATTTCTTCCCGTGCAATAAATTCGCTAACAAGTAATTTCTTTAGAAACTTGAGACATTTCAGAAACAATAACTTACGTTCAGACTCCGGATACCGCTGTGTATTACAAAGGAGACCCTAGACTTACATCGTTGACTTTGAAACTTGAAGTTATTTTCAGGTTTTTTTTTAATAAAATTACCTTTTTAAGTAATTTTAATATGTTTAATACTAAAGGTTTAATTAAATGAAGGAAGTTTTATTTAAGCTATCTACATATATTAACAGTTTACATATTTTCCTTATTCGCTTTATGGCTTTCATTGGTTTGGTTTTGCATTGTTTATAATTAGTGTACACCTACCGAAATAACCCATTAGAAAGAAAGAAAAAAAGCGTGTTTAGTACCGAACTATCGCTTGTTTATTTTTGGGCTGCCACTTCGAATTCATGAACTAAATTCAGGTAAAATAAGGGTTAAGTTCTCTTGTTAATAGCTATCATATCCTATATGGGAGAAAATCCCCTGTACCTTTAGTACAGTCTGGCATGGCTCTATTTTGATAATTATTATTATCTGTATAATTACGGGAGTGGCGTGCCTGTGTAGGACAAAAGTCCCTAAATTTAATAACAAAAAGAAAAAAAAACTTTATAATTAAATTATAATTTTGAACATTTTTTTAAAGCTACTTTCGTTGCAATATATTTTTAGCTAAACCTGATGCGCTTCGCTCACCCATTTTGATATCATGTTTACAAAAAGAAAGAAAAACTGTAATCACCGCTGCACCGTGAATTCAAAACCCTTGTCAATATTTGTTCAATGTACGTTATTACTTATTTATAATTATTTGTCCTTTGATGTGTTGCGCTGTTTGCATTTTGTTTTTAATTAACGATTCATATGGGGCACAAGTGACATTCAATTACATGTAGGTAATTAGGGCTGTGGATACAAGGCGGGTTCTTACATGTCGGTAAGTTTGTATCGATTATAGAAATTGGTGATGAATATATATGAAAAAGGATCGTCGTTCATGCACATATTTTAACATGCGCATGCTTCACTGATAGGTACTAACTACCGTGTAAGTATGTCATGATAGCGCATAGAAAAATAAAAGTATAGAATAAAATTTTCTTTTATGCCGCCATATAAATTGTATAGAAACTAGTACAGAATAATAAAATTTGAATATTAATATTAAATTTTTTATATTTTTGTTACAGGTAAAAGAAAACGCGAGCTTTAAGTCAGAATAATAAGGATAGCTCGTTGAGGATGAATTACCTGGCTACATCTGGTTATATTTTTTTATATATTTATTTTTAAGAAAATTTTGAAATTCCTAAATAAACCCAGAGTAGAAACAACTTGAAATTTTCGTTCGAAAAATTTCAACATGGAGATGATCTCTTTTAAAAATAAATTCCTGAAATTTCGTAACGAAAACGAACTAATAACAAGTCACTTGCTATCTGTTGTCTCTAGACCTAATGCCCATGCCTACAGACAGATTGGATCTAAGAGACGTTAGCCTTCCCTTATATAACCAATGTGGTACCGACTTTGAAACACTGCCTATAATTAAACTGGCTCTTACCTAACAGAAGCGTAACGTTTACCCATACAGTACGTGTAGTTCTATACTATATACTATGCATTGAATAAAATTGATTGATTGGAGACGATAATTACCAACTTCAATTTCCACCTACAAAAAAACAAAATGATAAGTCAAATACACATTGTTGTTTATTACCCAGTCATCAGATCTCGATCAAATTAAGATGCGGCCAGACCGCAAGCACCAGCATTTGAACATTTTTTTTTTTTTTTTTTGAATTTGAATTAAAAAAAAGTCTGATGACTTATAAATCGTTACTTTATATATAATCGTTACATTAAAATACAGTCGAATTGCACCATCGAAACCCACTCCGGTTTTTGTTTTCATAATATTCACGACAATTTTCAACTTTCGAATATTTGCAAAAATAAAATTGACGTTTACCAGTGTATTTCAAAATGATATCAACCTTTAATTTCATGATCACTAAAATTTAATAATGAAATAACCTTTTTCCGTAATAAAAGCTCTAAATCAAATTGATTGAGATTATAAACCTCACTACAAAATACCTACAATTTAAAGATTACTGAAATATTTTTTAATGAAAGGACTCCATTATTCATCGCTAGACATTTTTTTAAATATACACTAAATAATAAAAAATTTAACACAGTTTTTTTTAAACATATCTCTCATACAATTTATTATTCGCATAAAACCTTACCCAAGGATGCTGATTACATCTCAAGTTAATGTCTAAATGCTAGCTGACCTAGGTCTTATCTCCCTTACCTAAGATTTAGGCCACATTTCTCTTTGCACTGTAGACAGAAATACGGTCCCGGTTTTAGGATTTATTTTGGCATTACTTTAATATGATTAATACGATTTTGCATTCAAATTATGTAATCAATTAGCTGCTCTAGTGAACTTGGTACATAAATATTTGATCGTAAACGTATTAGTGTTTTTAATTGTATTTTAAATAAATCTTATTCTGACAATAATAAACACAAAAAAGAACTATTCAATTAGATGGGGACGTTCGGAAACTATACGCGTACATATATCTTGGCGACTTGTTTTTATTTATATAGATTTTAAAGAATTAACCAAATTAACACAAAAAAGAGTCTTTAAATCCGATTGCATCAGTAAAGTACATAAAATCAGGTTTTCTAATCCGAGATTAACTTAAGAAATTCGTTACAAAGTTATTAGGTGTTGAAACGCTTTTTTCTCTTTCGTGAAATTTGTTTTTCGTAATATTTGATCGCCTACGAAATAAGATAAAATTCGTCACGGTTCTCAGTCTTAAGTACTTGTGTACTAACTAAGGCTTGATTAAGTTATAATTATGAAAAGTTTTCTTATTTTTTTTTTATATTAATTTCTTTGACAAAAATCCTACTATATGAACAAAAAAATTATTCAGTCTCATTCATCGATACTAATATTACAACAAAGAGGAAAGATTTGATGTTTGTTTATTTGTAGGATCCGAAGCTACTGAAACGATTTGAAAAATTCTTTTACTGTTTTTAAGCTACATTATCCGCGGGTTGATATAAATGGTGACTATATTACATATCTATTCTGTGTGGTTACGACATTAAGAATATAGCCACCCCCCCTCTTCCTGTGGGTGTCGTAAAAGGCGACTAATGGATAACACAGTTCCACTACCACCTTAAAACTTAAAAAGCCGACCGATGGCGCGATAACCATCCAACCGCTGGCTTTAAAATACACAGGTCGAAGACAGGCAGCAGCGTCTTCAGCGCGACAAAGCCAGCCCTACGGTCACCAACCCGCCTGCCCAGCGTTGTGACTATAGGCAAACACACGAGTTCACTCCATTTTTGGCGCGAATTTGTGGAGGCCTAAGTCCAGCAGTGAACTGTAATGGGTTGAAATGATGATGATGATGATAATGATATTACATATACAAAAAAATAAGGGGATGAAATTCACTTTGAAATTTTTGTTAAATACGAAACCGGGGTGGAATACTAGTATTTTAAAAGTTTTAAACGTTCACGCTCACTCTGAACACTTTTAACCAAACCGTGACCAAGAATTGAAATGACAATAATGGTAAGGCCCCGTAGTATCAAAATTTCTTACTAAATACAAATACATACCAATATATTTTATTGCATATAAAGGTGCATACAATTTATGATACTATTAATTTTATAGACTAAAACAGTATTTAATTTAATTGCTTATTTTAAAGTACTAGACCGAGTGGTCATAACAGTATATTTTAAGATATTATTTGGTCAACGAGCACAGACTTTGTATGACTTGACTTTAAAAAGTTTAAGCTTCTCTGTTAGTCTGTATGTACATTTTACGTTCTGTGTACAATTTAGCTTATACGCTATCTTAACTAACATTTTTGTACTTTTTCAAGCCTATTATGTGCTTTTAAATGCATAAAAATTTTAGTATAATTTCACTAACATAACTGGCTAGCAAGGTAGATAGATAGGTAATAGATCATAGGGATTTGTCGATTTTATCAATCAAACTTTTTAACGGACTTCCGAAAAAAAAAGGTAGAAAAGAAAAAAGGTAGTCGAAAGGTGGTTTGAGTCATGTGGTCTTATTTAATATTTAGTTGAGATTTAACACGTACTTGTTGAGATATATCAAATAATGCGTATTGACTTGACTATTTTTTCGTCGACTTACGATGTATTCGCCGCATAACTTTTCACTGGGTGTACCGATTTTGATGATTTTTATTTTAATCGCTTGTCTCGTGGTACCATGTAAATTTGATCGAAAATTTATTGCAATTAACCGATTTTTCGCACAGTAAAAACATTAATAAAACCAATTACAGACGAACAAGTTAACGTAATATTAAATTAGTTTTATTCACGTTATTTTTTTATCTCTTTTATGAGTACTTATAGAAACAAAAAACCTTAAACTAGAAACTATTTGGAAGCTCACGGGAGCATAGTGTAAAGTAATTTAAAGTTAATTTCAACACAAATAGTGTGTCCTACTCCGATATGACTGAACTTAGTAACAACGGAAGGACTAAGTAAATCCCGTATGTAAATTCTTTTTGGTGGTCTAAGTCTTAAGCTTATATGTGATAAAAATAAAATACTAGAATAAGTGTAGAAGTTATTTTATACAAATTTAATTACAAATATGCATAGGTTATATGCATTACAAATATACAACACACGCGATATGCTATTTCACAACGAATATATTGTATAATGATGATATTATTGTAAAGCCATTAAAGTCAGTCAAATATTTTGTAAAATAATTATGACATTTTCAGTTAGGTAAAGTTTTCTAGGCTGTTTTTCTATTTATTTTTATATTTTCGTACATTTCAATTTTTTATTAAAATGTGAAGTCTCCGAAGTATCAATCCTATAAAATAAATCATTTAGCTTTATCACTAAATATAATTTATTTTAATTTATGTTTGTCTCATCGCAAAGTAATAATAATAATAATGGAGAACATTTTTAATTATCTAAATTCAACGCGAATAAAAACGAGACATGATATTGGATTAAGTATTAAAAATCGCTACCTCTCATGATGTGTAGCACAACCGCCACCTTGGGTAGTTGATGATTATGGATATTAGTTACGAAGAAAGGACAATTTTATCCCTGGATTAGGTATTTTTGGGAATACAATAGGTAATTTAATTTCAGTCGTTACAGTAAATGTACGCAGCTTATACCTCCGTCCGAATATTTAATAGATGAAAATTATCTTTTTCTTCTATAATATTTTGGGATAAAGGAATCTTATATACTTATATTTTTATATATTTCTAAAAATAATATTATATGTGACTATTTTTCTATGTAAAATTAATATTAATAATCACAAGAGTATGAATTCCAAAGAATTAAAATTAACAAACATATTTTTATTATATCTTATTAGAAATCTAAAAAAAAAGTTTGATTAAAACAAACCGTTGTGGTGTAGTGTTGCGAGTGGTCGCCTAAAACACCGACGGTTTGCGGGTTCGATTATCATTCGGGATGGATATTTGTATTTGTACAAATATTTCTATCCGGTTTGGATGTATGTCCTTGTAGGTCTCCCCACCGTGCCTCGGAGAGCACGTTAAGCCGTCGGTCCCGGTTATCGTATATCGTTAATCATAGTATGGAACATATCCATCCGCGAGTCTGTTGACATTTAAAAGATATGAAATCTCATCAAATATAGTTGGTTACTCGATTCTAGTGAAGATGCAAGAAGTCTCTGAGCTAGTACATTAATAAATGAATATAATACAATACTTTTTAATTTTACACTACATTACCTTGAGAACTCATTAACACCACATCAAAGGGAAACACAATATTTCATTACAACTCAACCGAGTTGATTTGCACTGACAGAAATATTTCACTTCACAGACCCAGAAACAAGCATTACGCATACCAATGGATAATATATGCAAAACCGCAAAAGTAGCTTGTATCACGCAATACTAACATTTTGTTAGCATTAAATTAGACCGCCAACAAAGCTACGATCCCCTAAAATGTCTTATTGAACCAAAATCTACAAAGAATATTAAACCTTGTTCAAAAGAGTTAAAGTACAAATTAGTCCAATATTGAAAGTCGTTTAAACATTTCCAATCTTATCGTGAGTTATGGTTAATAATAACAAATGATAGGTCAAGGGTGAAGCATAGAATCAAAGGAAATTATATAGTTTCTGAAGCTGTATTTTAAGTAATATTATAGTAGGGGAATTTTACGTTTTACACGAATTTTGTAATGACACAATATGGTAGGATATATATGGTAGGATATATAGGTATTATGGTAGGATATGATACGCATCTGTCTTTTCGTAAAAACTTTTTTATGACAACAATTAAAGATTCAAATAATAAAAAATGTGCTAAATATAAGCCAAAGGTTTTTTTTTGGTTTTACTATTACATGACCACTTTGTCGATACATAAAACATCGCAATATGAAGTCAATGTATTTTTATATTATATACTACCTTTACGACTACATCTTCGCTTGCATGGGTGTTTAAAATAAACCCGACGTCACTTAGTGATAACCTAGCATTCAGAATTTTGTAAATCGGTCCAGTACTTTTTGAGTTTACCCCTTACAAATAAAAAAAATTAAATATGTGCTCTCCATAATATAGTATAGATTACATCTAAATAAGGAAAAGGTAAATGAACTAATTCTGTTTACAACTATCATTATGCTAATACGTTACGGTTGAACAAAATAGATATTCTATAAGCAATAAATGTCAGTGCAACGGGAAACTGAATCTATCACTCAAAACCCGTTCATCCATCTTTGTGTTCCATAATCCCTAAAGTATCAAAGTAATCCTCAAGCTGCGACTCAGGGGATATACATACGATTGACCGTAAATCTATGAGACGCCATTTTGATCGGAATTCTAGATAACAATAAATATTGTAACCGGTCATATCTGGTATAAACTAGTTAGAGGTAGATTAACGTAAAGTAATATTCGTCATATTTTATGATTTTTAAGTACACAACGAATTTATTGATAGTAAAATTTTATTAATCTCATTAGACTTTACTACTCATAAAAATATATAATTAATTATTAATATATGTTTTATTTTTTTCTATTCTATTTAATACGACTTTGGAAGGAATGAGATGAAACGCTATGCAAATTGTAAGGTCAATGAGAATTCATATTTTACTACCTCAAAACCAATAAAACTTATTTAAATTAATATAATTTCTACATTTTATAAGTAATTGGAAAATATATTATTAGAAACAGCTATAACTAACATTTGGAAGGCTTTTAAATTAATTCAATTTAATTTTTAACGCGTTGATTTTTGATATGTGTCAGTAAACTGTGTGGTTAATGCATTTTTGTTATCCGTGTCTTGATGTTTTATAGCCTAAAACCACTAATAGAACAATGACAGTGACGTTGAGTGGTCGCGGGTGACCCTTAGAAACAAACGAAATATTCACATGTTTTGTTAATATCATAACATTTAAAAAATAAATTAATTAATTTAACCAACTTCAACAAAAACTGGACATTACAAAAATAAGGAGATGCTTTTATCTCCCAACTTTCGCTATATATCAAGCACAAATGAAATCGTTTCACGAAAACAAAACTGCTACCTGTAAAACTTTTCGATATCATATTATCATACGTACGGTGAGCGAAATAGTTCAAACGGGATTACGGTCCTTATGTATATGTTGATAAGGGTTATATACGGGTATGGTAAAAAGGACCGAATTATCATAAGTTTGTATACGTCTTATCGGGTAATCCATGCTTAATACCGGATCCGGGTGGAACCGAGCCCCTTGTTTAGGATATTACATCTGATTACGTACCCAAAGGTTAGGTGTTACTGTAAACTTTTCTTTTAATTTAAACGACAGTTTACAAAAATGTATTTTGAATCATATGGATTTTAATTTGTCAGACCGTTGATGATTTCACTTGATGTTCGTTACAATTGAGAATAAAAATGACGATCATAATGAACTGTTTTAGACTTTGATAATTCGTAATTAATAATAAAACTACACATTTTTGCTTAATCATAACTATATAATTACTTATACTTTAGTGCTATAACGATTCTCAAATGGTTGCTAATGATTACAAAATATGTAGAAATTGCAAAACAAAACAAAAAAAACCGCAAATTAAACTAAAGGTTTACCATTTCAATAATTAACCACTATTATTTGATAACGATAAATTTGAGTATTTTTTTTATCGTTGGAGAATGATAAAAAAATATAAAATAATTACAAAACAACACATAAAATGTGGAACTAGGTAAATAGATCTAAGCATACTCGATACGTACAACGCAAATTCAACCAAAAAATTTAGAATTTTAAATCGGAAATTTTAGATAAAGTCGAGAGGAAAAGCATTGTGCTTTACTTGTGGCCACAAAGAAGTGTTCAGTTGCACTTTCGACTCTATTCGATTGTAATAAGGACACGTATTAATGTTACCTGTAGTAGAATCTACTTACTGTCCCAAGGCGAGTGCCGAGGCAACGCAATCATTCTATGCCTTAAGGGATGTGCATTAGAATATTTATCGATAGAAAATTGTAAAATAGAGGGAATGAAATTGGTGTCACAATATTTAGTGTATGTGTTAAAGATTACAACGGTTACTGTCAAAGATTTTGATTTGAAAATAGAAATAAGAATACAATAAAGGTCAACGGATGACGAAATATAATAGCCACATTTTCGTAAAGTCAGATCATTTATAAAGTAAATTTGTATTCTACTAAATAGCGTCAAAATATTGTTTTCATACAGATATGAATACAGAATGATTCAAAAAAAATCGACATCGATAACATAAATTGAACATTACCATACGTAAATCTTCGAGTCAGGAGTTATTGGCCATCCCTCGGGTATTCAATATATTCGTATTTTTATTTACTTGGAAGAAGCTTTCTCGGCTAAGACCTGCGGATACAGAACGAATCTAGAATACTTCATTTAGTTGAATTTACGTTTCACTTCAGATTTAGTTTAATTTTAGGATGTGTATGAACCTACATTCAATACGTCAAATGAATTTGGATTAATGATTTTTAATAGTTGTTATTTTTTAAATTTAAAAAAGCGTGTGTGTACTTATGTGCGCACGTAAGAAGTTATAATTTATTGGCTAGCTAAAAGCTGCGGTCACCAACCCGCCTGCACAGCGTGGTGACCGTGGTTCCGGATCCCCGAAACAGGAGTATATCCTAGCAGGGCTCGTTGAGTGTGAGATGTTTGTTTATTTATGTACTATAATTATAATTTTTTAAACAAGCTACAACACATAATTGTACTCGTTTACCGCAGCCTATAGACGCCTGGAACACTAGGAGCGTCGCAAATGCGTTGCCGACCCTACCCCTGATCCTCCCTAGGAGCTCTGGTCACCTTACTTATCAAAGAAACAAACAACTACGTTACTCCCATAGACGGGTTACTCCATATTTTGAGCAGGATATATCCTGCAATGCCTTAGATAAAAAAATTAAGCTTTTAAAATTGGAGCACGAAAATGGATAGCAAATTCAAACCCTATAAAATATGTTAGTAAGCATTTGTAAAAGTTAAATTTAAGGGCTACTCAAGCAAGTAGGTACTTTTATTATAAAATATAAAATTCGTTAACCTAATTTACAATGAACAGCTTACTGGGAGCAAACATCGCGACCTCCTTACGAAGCAACCAACGGCGATTAAAAACATTCTCGCAAAATTGTAACATCAAATCCGCTCAAACATCGAGGTAACTTTGAAAACAATTGTGTAGAAAAAAAAAACGAGTTTTTAATTAATAAAAATGGCGTCACAAAATGTCTGCAATTCAAACATGGCGGATGCCCTCGGCCAATGAGCGACTCTCTTTATGTACATATGCTAATGAGTGACAGCCCTGTGTGAATGGAATTGTCGTGTTAGGGCTGTCGTTACGTTATTCCGCGAGGTTACAGGGATGAGACGAGAGTGTTATTTTTGCTTTTCATTTCAGTATAAACATAGACAATGTTGTTCTTTTTTTTAAATTAGGTATAACGTCGTCAGTGTTCGTTTTGTTTTTAGCGCTCTAAATGCGATGTTTACTTAGCCTTTGCCCAACAAGTTGTTTTTTTTTTACCTTTTGTTTACGAGTTGTCTAAAAGTGTTGTTTAATTATGATGAAAGTCCACGGGGATGAACTTCGTGATGTAAAATTTTAAATTTTTTTGGAACAAATTTTTTGCTGGTGGCTGCTGTAAAAATGTTTTTTAAACTACTGTTCATCCTAATAGCCCTAAAGTTATTATGTATAAAAATAAATAATTATAAACTATAAATATACATAAAAGAAAACATTTTTGAATCCAACGTCACGGGTTTGATTCCCGCTCGGAGTGGATATTTTTGTTCATACAAATATTTATTACCGGTCTGATTGTATGTCCTTGTGCCGTGTGTGTGCTTGTGCCACACCTTGCCTCGGAGGCTGTCGGTCCCGGTTGTTATCATATACAGCAAATAGCGATGGTTACTCATAGTAGGGAGGGAATAAGGGAAGCGTGGTAAGCTCTGATCCTTCTGAGAATGACGCCTATGCCAGTTAAAAAAATGTAACAGACTAACGCTTCGTTGCTCCAAAAAAAAACAAGTGTAACAGACTCACTAACCTATTGCAGTCCACTGCTGGACACAGGCCTCCACAAGTTCGCACCAAAAATGGCGTGAACTCATGTATAACAGACAAATGTATATAATTTAATATAAATAAATAATAAATATAATAATTTGAACGTTATCTGACGAGTCGTTTTTGAGCTATCTCTAATAATGCGTATTTTTTTTTTGACTATTCTTCGATTACCTACATTAACAATATTTTCATTTTATTTCTTGTCGATGTCAATTAAATTCATTTTTTTGTTGTTGTACGAAAAGTGATCGTTATTTTGCTACACGATGTGTACGAAAAAAATCAAAAACATGTAACCAAATTAACGCATGCAAATTAATCTTAAAATTATAGTATCATAAACAATAAGTATAAATAAAATATTACTTACTATAAGTGAGATATAAAAGAAATACAGTTCAAATTGAGTTTGCATTTTAAAAGCCTATTTACAGCACAAATGTTCACGCATAAATAAATAAAAAATCATTTCAGGGCCCGTTCCACCGGTTGCCGTTAACGCTGTTTGGACGGTATCCAACGGATAAAAGAATAAGATATATTATTCTTTTTAAGCATCGAATTCCGCTATATTTATGACATACTATTTGAAATATTAAATTTAAGAGTTGTAGTTTCTTAATTGATGGTAAACAGGTCTATTGTGGTCTATCGTGTAACGCTATTCGTAAGTTATCTGCAAGATTAACTTTATCCACAACTAGTGCAACAGGCCCTAAGCGCGCTTAAATATGGCCGCTGTTACGAATAATATTTCTTAGTGGACGCTGAAATACGATCTTAAACAATTGTATTTTCTTAATTCAAAATTGCATTTCTGAATATTCAATTCGTAATATTTTTAACTCGAGTAAGTCATGTGCAAGATAGGAATCTTAACTAATCCTCATAAGGTTGCTTGAACGTTAAGGAAAGGGTAATCTTGCAAGTATAGTAACAATTGAGACATAGTTGCTACGTACAAAACAGCTTGATTGATTAAATTTTGTATTTTAATATGAAAATAATTAAGTATTATTGGTCATACAATAGTGCACTACGATATCTAAAAAGTTAAATAGCTTAATATAAAAATAAAAAAAAATTAAATTATGTATAAATTTGTGTATTGTAGCCAACTTCTATTCATTACTATTAGCATTTTTAATGAAACCTTTAAGCTAAATGCTCATTAAATCAGGACTTGTTTCATTGGTTTTTGATAAAACTATCTTATCTAACGGTATCCACCAGATAAAGGTTTATAACATATTTTTTTAACATTGCTATCATGAAACTGCACTGTATTTGAATCCGCTGAAAAGCTGCAGATTAAATAATTGAGGTAAAACGTGTCCTAAGGATTTTATTTACCTCTTCCTGATAAAACCTATCAGTAACTTATGTGCTAGATAAACACTGTAGCGGTGAAACTAGCCTTAGATTTAATCAAATATATTTATTAAATTCAGCATGTAAACCAAATATTGAAATCCAGGGTCCTAATATAATCCACGTCTCACCGAAACCAATATCGTATGTTTGCCAACATGACAAACAAGAACCTGTTTTGCCAATGTTTGTTAAACAATCATATTTTACCTGGAATTGAAACGTGCATCAGTGAGTCATTGAAGGATATTTGATAATGACAAATAAAACTACGAATGTGGTTAGTTTCAAATTATTATTTTTTTCTTTGCGATCATTAAAACAATTCTACATTCAAACCAATAATACCGATAGTCTACTTTTGAATAATATAGATTATGAAATGCGGAATTCGTGAAGTTATAAAATTTATCGTTTGCAATTAATCATTAATTTTAAAGATTCTTAGTAATATTCATATCATTGAACATAGGCCTCCCCAAGCTCGCGCCAAACATCCGGTTTTTCTGCAATCCTCGTCCAGCAATCTTAGTTATATTACTAAAAGTTATTACGATTACAAATTATTTAACTAAGTAAAAAAACAATTTCCTAATTTTTCCCCGTCATCAGATTTGTATCAGCAAAAAATAAAGGCACACAATTTTGTTAGAGACAATAATAGCAAGTTTATGAAAGTAAAATATCTATGAAAACCCTTCACTTTTCCACTTAAACATTTTCCTTGTAAACAGTTTCGAGAAAAACAAAAAAAGGTTCGATATCACAATAAGATTTCGCAACCGAACGATCTCAATCCATACACATCTCCTAATACCCGACCAAAGTTACGAACCCTAAAAATAATACCGGTTGTTTATAGCTTTATACATATTTAAATGAGTCGGATATCCCAGCCGGAATGTATCCATCTAAATCTTTTATGGTAGCGTGAAAAATGTTTTGATGGATGTTGATTTTAATAACCATAATAAATCCCCTAAGTTCCATCGCTTTTAAATTTTATATTTGTATTCTTTGATTTTTTAAATATTTCATTTTGTTGGTTTAACTTTTTTAATGGCTAAGTATTAATTATAATTTATTCTATTAAGTATTTCGAAATGTAAAATATCAAGAGTACATTCAGAACGTCAAGTCATCAAAACTATCCACATTACTAACAAAGCACGTATTTAAAACCTTGGCATACATAAACATGCGATTGTATTATTTACTGCACATTTCCAAAAGAACGAAAAAGTTCATTCATTCATTCAGATTAACGTGTTCCAACAGTGCCAAAGAAGCACAAATGATTTCGCTAATATCACGTAGAATGGAGAAGACAGGTATACACAAAAAAGTGATGACATCGATTAACAACTTATTGTTGATGAAATTAAAATTTGCAAAAAAAAGTTAATAAGATTATAAATTGTAAACATAAATAAAACAAGCCGTACCCAAAACCGCACAAAAACAAAAGTGTAAACTATAAAATATTAGTCAAACATTTCTATAATCCCGGCGGACATCTACAAATGACCGGGAACGTTGGCTTCCATTGTTCTATCTGGTTGGTACCCAGGTGTACAGGAACATTTCTCCATGTCACAGCAATCTACTTTTTACAAAACAACATGCTTTTATTTTACGTTGCTTTTGGTGGATACGAAGCGATCTTTCGTACTGACACTTGTGAATTGGCGTGTATAGTTTGCAATTTTAAATTATAATTGGATTATATTTAAGTTCATTTCAAAATTTCAAATTACACATATTTTAAATGCACAACTTAAGAAAGTTTTTGTTTTTTAATAGAATTTCTTTTACGCTTATATTTTCATAAATATACAATGATACTCTTTATTCGTATAAAGTCTAAGTTTACCTTTTAATACGTGTAAATATTAAACTTTATTTTAAACTACTTATACTCTTACTTATATACTTTGCCGTAGTTTAGGTCTCCTGAGTAATCATAATTAGATAAAGAATAAACAAAATTATCCTTATAGGCAAAACTGTTATTAGCTATATTATATGTTGTATGCTATCTGATACAAAAAATTGTATGTATAATACACTGGTATACTGTTGGTTTTGTAAATAAATAAATAAAAAGACGAGTGTGACCACACGACTGAAGTAAATCTCCGTTAGTAGCCCCTACAGTAATATACGAAACGTAACTCTCTCTTTCTATCTTAAAGGAGTCAATCATCTTACAATCTTCACTAACTTATATTTTCCTCTCAACTTCTGATCGCCTCGCTCGATCACACTTTTCGTAACGCTCTTGTCACGCATTCACCAGCTCACTCCTCAAGTCAAGCGTGTTAAAGAAGTTTTACTTCAAAACGAATGTGCTTTGGACCACACGACTGAAGTAAAACTTCGGCACAATAGGCCTGTATTGTGTCTTCGATATACGAAAAGCCAGTTGGCTATGAGAGAAAAAAGGAAAGAAAATGCGTCCTTGCACTTCTCTCTCTTGCTCTTTCGCGTCGCCCGATAACATTTTTCGTAACGCTCTCGTCTCGTATTCACCAGCTTACTCAAGCTAAGCTCAGCTAAGTCAAGCGTACGTAAAGAAGATTTACTTCAAATTAAAAAAAAAATTGGTTGTATGTAAAGTTGGTTTAAGGACGATAGTTTAAGATGACAACCTCATAACAAAACATCTCCACGGACGCATAGGCCAATCGAATGGAAGAGAGATAGGCGCGGCGCAAGCGTACAATGAGCGTAACGGGACAATGAGTCATCCTTTTTAGTGCAGCCGGCGTTCATCGATTTATTCATCAAAAAAGAATGTTCTATAATTTTCTCTGAATATATTAATGTTATTTTTGAAAAATATTTTCATTTTTAAAATTTATCGTTCATAACAAAATTTAAACAGTATATATACTACTATGCGTTGTAACTTAAGTCACCGCGACGTGTAAACACAAATTACGTAACCGTGTGTTGCCGTTCTAAAATTTTAGCGTAACGTCGGTTAAGTGTGATGCAGGAGCATAAATTCTAGTTTTTATCTCTGTAATATCTCGTCGTGAAACTTTACGCTGTGGTTCTGCAAGGAAAATATTGAATCTGCAGTATCCGTATTCATTTCTCGTAGATAAACCTTAAGGTGGCAGAGTTCTAGAATAATTCGATCTATTTTATTTGCTCGCTTATTGGAGCCGTGTCAAATTATCGGTAGTTTGAACTGGAGTTGTGTGACGCGAAATCTAGTGATATGAGGGTAGTTTAAAATTCGATATTTTTAAATAAAAAGTTTGAAATATTCAGAATTATAATTTTAATGTTAGAATCATGCTATCATCACTATAGGCAACTTTAGATTAATAACAATAAATATGGACGTTGATTTAAACTTGTTACGATTATATAATAATAATTATAGAAATCGTGAAATGTGTATCAACTACTTTTCGATATATCTAATAATGCGTTTTTACTTGACGCTTTTTTCGTCGACCTACGTTGTATTATACCGCATAACTTTTTACTGGATGTACCGATTTTGATTATTCTTTTTTTTTGGAAAGGAGATATCTCTAGTGTGGTACCATGATAAGGAAACCAGGATCTGATGGTGAAAGAGAAATCGAGGGAAACTCGAAAATCCGCATAACTTTTTACTGGGTGTACCGATTTTGATAATTTTTAATTTCATCGAAAGCTGATGTTTATCATGTAGTCACATTTAAATTTTATTGAGATCTGATTACTACTTTTTGAGTAATCTTTGATAACGCGTATTTACTTGACTATTTTTTCGTCGATCTACGTTGTATTACTTGTCGATGTAATTGAAGTCGGTTTTTTTTTCGTTTGCGAGCAAACACAGTTATAAATATTTTTGGTAATTTAATGTATATATACATATAATAGATTTATTATAATAAAAAAATATTCTTATCTAGTTAAAACTATTATAATATCTTAACAAAGATAATAAAGAAAGGCTAGAATCGTCTGGATGTTCCGGCCTTGGTTCCATCAAATCTTATTACTTTTCTTAGCTAATGTCCAAAGTCGTTTCGGCTTCCCGGGTGTAATTTGAAAGTAATTATATGAATTTAATGCTTATCTAACTTTTCTGAAACCGTATTTCTGAATGTTGGTACTACTTAAATTTTTTAACTTTTTGAACTATATTTCAATAGTATATTTGTAACCGTTATATTTTCATTGTATTATGTTTATGAAATGTAAATTGATAACTTTTTTTATTATGTATGTATGTACCTGTTTACGAACAACATAAATTTTTGGTTGTTAAGTAGTAAGAATTGTCATCATAATAATATAAATATCTCATAACATAGACACTCGCTCGTCTGTTCCTATGGTTAGCAACTTAATGCTAGTGTTATAGGTAACAGCAGGCTGATATAGCTAAATACTTTTTTTTTTGATAAAGATACATAGAAATATTACATATATAAATATAGTGCTGTGTATACAATAGTGCTGTGTGGATACGGCACTAAAGAATTTAGCCACCCCCTCTCTTCCCGTGGGTGTCGTAAGAGGCGACTAAGGGATAGCAAGGTTCCATAACCATCTTGGAAATTAAGAAGCCGACCGATGGCGGGATAACCATCCAACTGCTGGCTTTGAAATACACAGGCCGAAGACGGGCAGCAGCGTCTTTGGTGCGACAAAGCCAGTACTGCGGTCACCAACCCGCCTGCCCAGCGTGGTGACTATGGGCAAAACACATGCGTTCACGTTATTTTTGACGTAAACTTGTGGAGGCCTATGTCTAGCAGTGGACTGTATAGGCTGTAATGAAATACAAATATTACACCCAGACTCAGGCGGGAATCGAACCCGCAACCCTTGGAGCAGAAAGCAGGGCCACTACAAACTAATAAGACTATATTTCGTGTGCGTTTACTAGAATAGTCATCTTTAACGATCCATCTTTAAATATCACAAAATAAAAGAATAAAATGAGAACTTACTCTAGAGATTTGATAACGTTAATTACGCCTTGTTTGCGGATTATACAATTTAGTAGGAGATCCGAACTAGAGACGAATTTCACCCATCTGCTTAATTGATGATTTTTTTTATATATATAGTTATCTAATATATAAAATTCTCCGAAACGGCTTGACCGATTGTCATGAAATTTTGTGTGCATATTGGGTAGGTCTAAGAATCGAACAACATCTATTTTTCATACCCCGAAGTTTTAAGGGGGTTGCTAGCGCTTGCGGGTTCAGCTAGTTTTAGTAGAGTAGAAAAATAATCGCGAAAGAGTTGATTAAAATTACTGGCCTTATAATATGGTCTATATTTCATTTAAAATTAAAAAAAATTAAAATGCACCTACGAGTACAAAGAATAAATTTAATACCTACCAACAGTATGAAGCCTGAAATAAACGTTGCCATGTCTATTATTTTCCTGACATAACTACTTGTTTAGCAGGTGTGGCGTATCCACACGTATATAAAAACTTTTTATATCAGCATAATAATCAAAACTCATTTTGTTTTTATATTTAAAAATATATACTTTTTGATAGATGTCAAGAATTTATATTTTAAATTTTTCTTTTCAATTCGCTAAACAGGTATATTAATTTATATATTGATACAAGTAACTTTTACCCACATGTTTAAATAAATCTTACATCAAATGAGCGCTGTTTTATTGCAAATACGATGAGACAGGGTTGCCTGCTAAGTCTGCTTTGAATTACAGTTGCTGAATATAATATAGTGTGACCAGAAATTTTCCAGCCAGCCCTTTTGCGATTTATCTTTAACACACCAAAGAAGATAATTAATTCAATTTTATTCATTAAGCGGATGGGTGAAGATCATGTCTTGTTTGGATCTTAGACTATTTTGTTTACGTGACGCTAACATACAGTGCTCTGCAATAACATTTCGTGACATAAAATTAATTTCATATCAACATGATCTATCGGTCGACAAAATAAATATTTTCACATTACTTTTATATGTTCATTGGAAACATTTGAATAAATAAATATTGATATTAAATTGAAATGGATTTTCTTTTGTTTGTCGTTTTATTATTTTATGAGGACACATTGTTTACAATGGAAATTATTTATTATGATTGTTTTGTAACAATTATATAATTATAATATCGTAATAAATGTTGCTAATTGGCCAGTTAATTGGCACGGGACTATGTTATTATTATTTTTTTTGCTTTTCCATTTTGATGTCCTGTGGAAACAGTATCAATTCTTTTGAATAAAGGTATTATGAAGATACATACATATGTATATGTGTTTATAGAGCCTATAGTATGTAATTCTGCCTTTACTTGTTTAAGATAACCTTTTCGAATCAAACATCTTTTAAATAAACGTTTAAATTAATAACACAAACCGGTACGATTAGTTGTTTCTTTGATGGTGATAATTTTGGTATTCACGAGTCTATTATGAATACAGAGCCCATTTGAAGAACTTCACTGGCTATAAAACATGGCGCTGTAACTCGTGATCCAAGCTTTTTCAGCCGAAATATTAAGATACCGCAGTAACAATCCAAAGTGTCCTTAACAAGGAAACTGTAGTGTACTTCGTGTATGAAAATTCATGCACTCAACTTGAAAGCGATTTACCGTCAGCATTTGCCAAATTGTGTTCAAGGACTCTCTAGTGTGTCTTGTTACTAAATAATGATTCGTTTAATACATTCCGTACTGTAGTATATTTAAGAAAATAGTCATCGCTTTCATTTACTTACAATTAGCCATACTTCTGGGTCAATTAAAGTACAGAAAATTAGAACGACGTGTTCAAATTGACCTGTTGAAAAAAGCTATTTATACATGCTTTGATCTGAATTCAAACTTTTCAAGCTCAAATGAATATCTAGAATTTTAACGTAGATTCAATCTTGTGATGTAAGAGGTATAAAAATATTAAACAAATGACAAGTTTTAACTCACTATATATTGCGCCAACGGGCTATTCAAAAAATTATATGGCTAGCTTTTTACAGAAACACCTTGTCGTTTGTTTGATAATAATTGACCTTTTTAGAAATAATATAGAAACTGTACTCTTTAGTGATAACAAATTTTAAAACAGTCTTCTTAGATTTATTATACGTAGCAATTTATAATTAAAATTCCTCCCAACCTCAAGTATTTGAACCTGTCGTTCGAGACGAGATCTTTGGAAAATTGTCGAGAGTTTAAATAGAATTTCTTCGAATTTGATTATTAAATTTTATTTGTATCGTGATAGATAAACATTAAAAAGGAATTGTAACCGTAATCGCTTTAGCCTGTACTATCCCACTGCTGAGCTTAGGCCTCATTACTAATGTAGGAGAAGGATCAGAGCTTAATCCACCACGCTGTATTTCTCCTTCAAATGTGGGGTGGCGGATATATGCTCTACTATGAGTAATGATCGCTATAAGGTGTACACGATAACAACCGGGACTGAATACTTAACGTAATTATAATATTAAAAACAAACAAAGCATTTTGGTAGAAGTGATTTTTTTACGACGAGCTGGTTTAGTGGTCATGTGCTGAGTGTTTTGTGCTTGTGTGTTGTGTATACTTCTGGGACCAAACACAATTCATACAAATAATACAAACACAAAGTCGTGTATCCGAATTGTCTGCTACATATTTAACTTAAATAAACTTTCAGGAACCAAAGAATTACCTCTCTCTTAAAATTATGACTGCTAATCTAATCTGTTTTAGTTGCTAAATGCAGCATTTGTAATACGTATTAAATTAAATATAATTATTTTTGTTTTTATGGCATGTCATAACCTGTTTATATATAAGGCAAGGCTTTATTACAAGAAGAACTAAGAAAATATGCTTAGTATTTAATGGTCAGTTACACCATCAGATGGCACTCACTTTTTTAACTATTTTATATATGCGCGATGCATTACCATACAAGGTAAAACAACTCCTTAATAGGAAATGTAATGTCGACAAAAGTAAGTTAGAAGACATTAAAGGTATTTGGAAAATATTTAGTAGTTACATTCTGGAAGCATTGTTGCTGTTACTATTAATTGATTTATATCTGTCTAATATATATATACATATGTGTGTGTGTGTGTGTGTGTGTGTGTGTGTGTGTGTATTATATCAATATAAAATGTGTATATTATCGATTGTCCTGACAAAGTTTTTGTAAAACGAAACTAAAGAAATCCATTTATGCACAAGAATAAAAAATATGGCGTTACAAATTTCGCCTTCCCCGATAGTATTCTATAAAAGAAATTCTATAAGTATATTAGTCGACTTTAGAATAGCAAGTTATAACTTTATGATTTGCCAATAATATAAAAGTGCGACTATATATGTATGTAGATCTAATTTTTATATTAAGCGTTTAAAATAGCAACAAATTATTTATTTTTTTCGTTGAAAGCATCGAAACTATGTAAATGATACATTTATTACTTATAAAATAAAGAAGCCAAATCACTCCCATCGTTCAAAAGATTAGTTAAAATACATTACCTTAATACTGAGAGCGATTCCAATTAAATTTATTTATTTATTAATTTTTATTATTTTTTATTTATGGCGAAATAGATTGTAACTGCTATGAGATACTGTTGTTATATTTATTAGTTTATTTTATTATATTAATCAAATGTATATATATGTATTGCTTGTAAGTATTAATGTGTAGATATTTGTATGTAAGTTTATTACAATATAACTGCACCACCTACCCGATCCTCAAATAAATAGTATTCAATCCTATTTCGGGTTGTCTGGAAGAAATGGCTAACTAGCCATAAGACCGCCTCTTGTACTACACATTCTTAAGTTGTCTGTATTATTATTTTGTATTTGTATATTGTGGTGTACAATAAAGAGTAAATAAATAAATAAAAATGTCAAATAATCAACGAAATATCGACGATATTACATAAGTAAAACCACGCATCTAGTATTCTATACTATTCAATAGAAATGTAGCAAGAATGCACGGAGTAGTTCAAGCCATGTCTAAATTTAGTTCAGAGCCAACGTTCCTTTTAAAGATTAACGCCGGTTCCCGTCTCACGTAAGTGTAAGACCTAACTCTCGATAAAAACCCTTAGTACTTGTTTTTGCCTATTTGCAGAGAAAACCTACACTGAATTATTCATTTAGTAGAAAATTTATTCATTTCTCTTGTTTCGATAGTTTTAACATTAGAAATAAATAAGGAATGAATTATTTATCAAATAACCTTTCACAAATATACAACTATAAGATAATAAAATTGTAGTTGATAAATCTCTTAATGTTCTTCTTTTATTAGGATTTGCTTTATTTATTTCGCGTCAAAAACATGACATGACCAAAATGAATGTGTATTTAATATGTTCTTGTGTATCAAAGACGATTTTTTTGGATAAATTATAATTTACAAATTACATAAAAATTTCTTTTGTTTTAAAGATATACAACTTTTTGTTTATTGATAACTAGCTGTACCACGCGCATTGCTGCGCTTTTTTTTGTCGTACCAACTCAGAAACCTTTGTCATGCACAACACTTTGCTGACCATCATGACATGATCAAATTCATAGTTTACGATTCTATAAAGTAGCTACAGAGAAACATTCATTTTTAAATGAATAGATGTAATACTACTTAGTTGATATGGCGTTAGGTAGCCTTTACACTCAATATGATTTAAGCTTTTTATAATATAGTACAATCAAATGTAGAAATTGCACAAAAATACATACTTTTCACTAATATTGAAAGTAAGCTAAGACGCGAAATAACTTGGTTAAATAAATGCATACAATTTAAGACAAAAATAAATAAATCTGCACTAAGCTGACGTTTAGCCTCTAAGTAAAAACATTCTAGTGAAAATGTTCAAAAATATAAAATTTACAAGTAAAAGATAAAACAAACAATACGTCACGACTGCACCTGCGCTCCCTAGATCTAGAAGAATGGACCTGCAAGTAGCAAGGATAAATTACTGTTTATATTTCTAACTCCCCCTTCGTATGTCAGCAGTTAAATTATAATTTAATTTACTTAAGGGGATGAAAATCCAGCGAAATTACGAAATATATTACGATTTTTTACTATGAGTTTAATGACCCTTTGTTAATGTTGATGTTGTGGTTTTAAAAATATAAAATATATCGGTGTATTGCTTTATTATTTTGATGATAAATCTGAATTTAGATTTATAAAAATGTATTTTTATTATTTTGAAATATTGTATCAAGTAAATTTTGATGGATTATATTCGTAGTCTGTATAATCGTATTATATTTCAAATATAATTAAAATTTCATTAAATGGTAACAACCATAAATAAAACTATTACATAAACAAGTATCACCTTTATATTATTTACATAAGTTATTAACTACTTTACGGTGAAATCAAAGATAAAATTATATATTGAATATTTACTTATTCAAGGTAAATAAGTAAGTTATATTGTTTGTATAAGTGTATTTGCCTTCACAAGCGATATAGATATAATAAATAATAATATAATATAATATGTTATAATTATCTGTTAAAAAATAATTTAATATAAAGCTCGTTACAAGTTTATCATCCTACTAGCTGTAACCCGAGGTTTAACACGCATTAATTTGAGAAAAAATAGCCTATATATAGCCTTAGTTAGTAAATGGACTATCCAACACAAAAAAAAATATTTCGAACCAGAAGTTCCTGAAATACGAATGCTTAAAGAAATAATCAAACAAACGTTTCAGCTTTATAATAATTGGTATAGATACATTTTATTTTTAATCGATTCAGCCTGTAACATTCCACTGCTGTGCATAGCCCTCTTCATCCATGTAGGAGAAGGGTTTGAGCTTAATCCATCAAACTGCTCTTTCGCGGATAGGCGGATTTGTTCCCCACTATGAGTAACGATTACTATCAGGTATGATAACAGGTTGTTGGTTACGTACTAGACATTTTATTATGTAAAATAATAAAATGTATACTTTTAATACTGAGTTACAATAACGCTTTGTTGAGATATTTTCTCATCATCACTTCAGCCTAATATAGTCCACTGCTGGACATAGGCCTCCACAACCCGAGTAGAAATTTTTTTGTGTTCCTTAGAAGGATCGGACCAGGCATGCCTGATCTGGACCCGATAAGGTATGTAACGCAGAAGATTGTCTGGACCTGATCAGGATGAGATGAGATTTCCTGATCGGGGCCAGACCAGGAAATCTCACCTCATCCTGATCAGCCGGTTCGGTCAGGTCCTTTTAAAAAACACGAATGTATATTCTTGAAAAAATTGTTTAATAAAAAAAAGCGAATTAATATTATAAATATGTTACTTAAAATAATTATTATTTGATGATGAAATGATATTTATTTCCGTTTATTTTTTCCAGTGTATTATTTATTTATGTTTTTACTTTAAATATCAATTATTTTTATTCATTTTTATATTATTAATTAATTATTATTATTAATTAAACTTCTAATAATTAACTACTTCCTACTACTTACGACTGCTCCACTGTGTAGAAATGGACACCCTCCTAGACTGTCTTGATAACTATATATATATAGTAAGTGCGCTTAAAAACATTGATAGCGTGATTCACGCTCAGTTCGCGTAATTTCTTTCAGGCTATCCTGATCTGGACCGGACCGGATCCTGATCCAGTATGCCTTACCATACTTGATTATATTTTATATCAGGCTATCCTGATCTAGACCGAACCGGGTCCTAATCCAGTATGCCTTGTCATACTTGATTATATTTTACATCAGGCTGTCCTTGTCTGGACCAGACCTGGTCCTGATAGAGCTTGCCGGATCTGGCATGTCTCATTCTATACTGATCCGGTCCAGATACATGATCTGGTTGAGCCTGGCCTTTTTTCTTATTGGGGAAGTTCGCGCCAAAAATGGCGTGAAATCATGTGTTTTGCCCATAGTCACAACGCTGGGCAGGCGAGTTGGTGACCGCAAGGCTGGCTTTGCTGCACCGAAGACACTGCTGCCCGTCTTCAGTCTGTGTATTTCAACGTTCAAAATTTTCTAGTACTTGAATAAAAATAAAATATTATTTAACGTAGGTCTAACAACACAATTCGGTCGTCAAAGTCATCCAACGTGCTTGGAGGCCTCGCTTTTGCAACGGATGTCTAGCTCCTCATCCACGTATCTTGACACGATATCATATCATACATATAAAATATAAAACAATAATAAAGTTTAATAAAATACGTTTATTCTAGATCATCTAAAAGTAGTTTAAAAAGTAATAAAGCACATCGTACACGATAAACGCAATAAACATCAAAATCTATCGTCGAGTATCTGTTCTTACATTCCGAAAACTATTCTCATATAATGGTACATCTTCACGAGCAATGAAGCTTCGGCTATGGCACAATAATTCATGACACCTGCGAAAGGTTACTCTCGCAACTTCAAATGAAACTACTCGCAACTCGTAACTCCTCCCCGGGGAGTTTTCACAATTTTCAGTTATGGCCTTTTTATCGTGGACAGATAAATGTTACGTCATATAAATATAAGGGTCTTATCTTATAGGTATATCTTACAGGCATATCTCCAACCTTATTTATTTAATGTGTTTATTAGGGAGACGTATTTGTCCTAAAACATTAAAACTGCGGTCAATAGATGTATTGCAATACTTGCACTATTACATAATAACAAAATATATTAATATTATTACCATGGTTAAACCTGAATATATAGTTCCATAATAATAATAGAAAACTAAAGAGTAAGTTTGGTTCAACGCTTTATATTAGGAACTACGAGTTCAAATTAAAAATTATTTTACAGTTGGATAGCCTAAAGAGAAAGACTTATATAAATAAAAATGAATCTTGCTAAGCGCATAACTCGAGAATGGCTCGACCAATTCGGTTAATTTGTTTTTTCAATGTTCTTTAAGGCCCACGGAATGTTTTAATAAAAAAAAAATATCTATATAAATAAAAATCCGGGCAGCTAGTAACTATATAAAACAACGATACAACTAATATAATGAAGCATCAATATTACAAAACATGATTTTTTTTAACCTATATGGGATATTTTATCACCATGATATAAAGAATATTTTTTGTCTAAATAAATACATATTAAGTTCGGTGAAATACGTACCGTATCTGTATGGTATGTATTTCAATTCTCTAAAACAAATACGGATGAAGTTGGAGATAAATGATGCAGTTCTGGCTGCACCTGGGGCGTGGGCTTAGCTTCGAAGTGCTTAATAGAAACATCATTTACCCTGTGTTTAGTTTTTTTGTAACGTTTATATTGAAAATTAGTGTTTTGATTAATACATTGTAATATTATATCAAAAAAATGAAAAGAGTATTAAAGTGCATTATATCATAACATTTTAGACTGATATCGAAATTTCTTTTTTGCTTTTCGATGTTTATTTATCAAAAAAAAAGTTATAAGGCTACAAAACATGACAATACGACTCATACTAAAGAAGCAAGTAGTAAAATAAATTAAATCGTTTTTATCCGACTTCAAAAAAGGAGGAGGTTTCTCAATCCGACCGTATATGTATATATATTTTTTTATGCGTGTTCGAGGATAGTTTCGACGTCTATGTACCTTGATAAGAAAACCAGGATCTGATGTTGGCATCCCAAAGAAATTAAGGGAAACCTTCGAAAATCGTAGTGGCGACTAGTTCGTTTGTTATTTTTTTCGTCTACTTACGTTGTATTACTTGTCGATGTAATTAAAGTCGCTTTTTTCATTTGCTAGCAAACACAATTATAAGTAGTATCCTTTGATGATGGTTATATGTTAAAAATAATACTAATGATCTTAATATTTTACTTTTACAAATCTTGATAGTCCTTGATTACATTTTCGTAAAAATGTCACATATGTACATCAATTATACTTGTGATACATAGACAGAGTGTAAACAAAGCAAGAAGCGTCCATCCCATAGAACTAATGTAGTGGGATAAAAGCCGAAGATTAATGATGCTGTACGATCTGCACCTGAGTCCGAAACTCCGTTCCAAACGTGGCGTTTTTGTTGCATTTTTTGACTAAAATGTTGTTTGAATTGAAAAATATTTATTATTATTATTTTCTTATAATAGTATTTACCATAATTGTAATTTCGTTATTTCAAAATGTTAAAATTTTTAGTTGTAATTGCATAATTAATTATGATTTTTTAAATGAAAGTTTAGTTAGAAAGTTAGTTTAGTTACCAGGAAAACATAGTCATTCGATAATAATAAGATAATTTAATTCTAAAATATATATAAAATATTAAAATCATGTTATTTGAAATTTCGCAGTAAAAATTACTTATTTTATGTGCAACGATGGTGGTAAAACTATTAACAACAATATAAATTAAATTATTATAAAAACGAATCCAAAACAAGGGCAAATTCACGTTAATCATTCATTCAAACATTCAACACATTTAAAAACATTCGGTCATTCGCAACCAATCGATCAAAAATAACAAGCTTCGTAAGCTCGTTAGCGTTCTGAACGATCGTTAGCATAAGAACAAGAACTCGTCATCTCGTTCAGTCTTATCTCCTTCAGGTGTCCCCCCTCTCTCTCTTACTAACACATAAAATGAAGTAAAGAATTGCATATCAGATTGGCAAAATCGTCTTTAGCGTGTTATATTACCCGTATTTTCCTTTTAATAGATAAATCAATTTTCTATTTTAATTTGTTAACCTTTGATAAGAGATTGGCTCTATGGTTGTAAGAGGAGAATGTCTTCATCAAGAGGCTAACATCTTCATCATTTGGTATCTTTGATTACAACTTATTGTTATTATGAATTAGTTATTTCAGTTTGGTGGATGATTATTAATAGTATCAACTAAAGTAGCACAAATAAACCTATTTATTTTTGTTAAATTAACCCTTGGCGGTTACGATTATGCATACCAAGATAAGCCTATAATCATGCCATGCACAGGAAAAAAAACCCTATCATTTGTTACCTATAATGAAGACAATGCGTGTGTAATCAATCATATTTATTTGTTTACTAATCTACCTCTATACTTTCTTAGATCGGTAGATTCCCAGATTAGCTCATTTAAATAAAAAGACCATTATGAAATTTGTAATAGATTCTTCGAAAATATAATGTTACCAATAATTTTCATTTTTATGATAATATCTGGCTTTGCAGTTTATTCGGTTAATTTGATCTCTTCCGAGAAATTAAAGCATTAAAATTTGATGTGTATTTTAAAGTAAAAAATTAACGTTTTTAAGCTAGTAAATAATTTACATGTAATAATTGGATTATATGCATTTATTTGAATACATTATTTGTTTAGGTTGAGATAATTTATTTTTATTTTCGTTTTATTGCAATAGAACTGTATTATATAATAATTAGGATTAGACAAAATTGGTAATCGAGAAACGAGTCAATTTTGCGACAGGTCAAAATTATCTAGAAATTCATAATAAAAATTAAAATTGTCAATCAAATCAAAAATCCAATCCAAATACTTTCTTCTACCTTCTTTGATGTACTAGACAACGCAAATATTTTTATTTTATTCAAATCTACAGATCCATCAATTTACGGATAAGAACAGACAACTGTACAACGTTTTTTGGAAAAGGTGATTTTTCGTAATATGGTATAAAAATGATAGTAAAAGAACATTTCAATACAGATTTAACAATTATGCTTTAAGTGCCAATTCTTTGTATTTAATTAACCTATTTTTTGTTTGTTACAGATGCCCAAACAAGATGATGCGACAATTTGACGATACAAAAAACATTAAATTTTAATAAAAATAATATCATCAATAAAACACCAACTATGATTGGGAAATCAGAACGGCTTTCGGAACCTTTAGAAAGGGTCGTGAACACCAAGAAAAAAAGTCTTCTAGACCTGAAATCCCTTCTAGAAGACAGAGGAGGAATTATAGAAACTAGTACGAAAGGCTTTAGAAGAAATGTCTTTGAGAAAGATAAAGTTAGCAATAATAGTATTTATCGCTTAGACAATAATGTTAGTTTTGATTTAACAACTTTTAGTGAAAGCAATAAAATGAGGTTTAGTGGTAGATCGGATAGGGGACGGTGCTGTAGACTTAAAACAATGTTGTGTCTCTTGTTAGTATTCGTTTTTGTGGATACGAGACTACAGGCAGAGGCGCGAAGTTCAGGTAAGATTAATTTATATTTAAACAATTACATACACAAACTGTTACTTACTGTACAAACTGCCTCCTACTTACCGTGCCGTTTCTTTGTTGATGAAAAATGCATATATGCAAATTGTAGTGGTTATTTGTTGAACTCTCAGCCGGTATCAGACCTCCACGTCAGTTTGGTAGGCCTTAAATACTTTCTATAACCTGTCACCACCAGCGAACCAAAATGGGTTGCCATGGAATCACTTGAGCATACAACCACGACACCCCATAGGTGTACTGTACCTACTAGATTGTAATACATTATATTTCACATAAAGTTAGGTAAAAAATAATCGTTGTTATTTAAAACAGTTATTACAGAAAATATTATGACTACAATTCGTGTATGTGTAAATTACTGAATTGACGCTTAGTCACAAAAAGAGGTTAACAAAACATAAGGAAAAAAACCTTAAACCGCAAAAAAAATAGTTAGTCATGTAAAATACGCAAATATATTAAAGAAGCACACATATTGATTAGTTTTAAAATTCCTTTTAACTTTGCTGACTTATGAATCACCTTGAAATTTTTTCATCGGTAAAATTTGATGCCTAGTTTATTTCTATTTGTTTGTTTAATAAGTCGTTAAAGATTCTAAATTTTAATATTTTTATTATTTTATTGTGACATTGAAGCTCAAGTGATTCAAATTTACTGTCAACTTGTCACAAAGTCTCAATGAAGACAATATTTTAATATTTTCTTTATTAAATTTTTTACTATGTTTAATTTAATGCCCAAAATCAAGAAATTAAGTTTTAGATACTAACAAAGTCTCCGTTTCTTTTTTGTATTCATATTTCGTATCATATAACCTTCAAGGCTTAAAACCAAAACCACAACACAGAACTCACCCACCACTTAGACAGGTTTAAATCGTATTCTTGATATACTTCGTTAGACTCAAAAGCCATTTTGTACTCGACTCAAATATCTGAGAACTTACAAATGACTTCGTAAAACAGTATTACATATTTTAAACCCATACAACTCTCTTATAATAATATATGTTATATAAATAATGTTAGAGATATGATATATTTATTTCGTATATTTTTATATAAATATTTATAGTTTTAATAGATCTTTATCACATTTCTTGGAGTATAAGCTTGATGTTTATAATCTATATCATAACTTAATGTAGTCAAAATACATTTTTAAAATTAGAACACATATAAACAGACTTTTAAACTAAATAGTATTATGAGGATGCTATTTCGATGCCATTTTAAAAATCTTTTATCGCAGAACCATCAGTGTTAATACATTTAGCATAGTTATAAAGACGTTGTACAAGTTTAGTCATTCTGGTGAAAGGCGTATTAACATGTTCAAGTTAAATGGATTCACACTATAGTTGTTGTGCTAAATTTAACTTGATTAACACTTTGATTATTTTGTTATTAACAGAACCAGATCTTTCATCTTTTGAAACATATTCTTCACACATCAATAGGTTCCTAAAAAACTGGGTTGTACTTGTTTGTAGAATATGATATATTTGTTTTAAAATCCTAAAATAGTATTCTAGTTTAAGTTCAAAAAAACTTGGACTAATTGTATGTTTAGATAATTTGCTTTATTGCTATAACCTATCTATTCTAGATATAGGCCAAGTTTGCGCCAAAAATCCCATTCGTTTTATTATTAATGCATAATTGCGCTTGAAAACTAATGAATTTTAATGATTTTTCCATAATTAAAATCAAGTCCAATACAGTGGACGAAATGTACCAATAATTTAATACGAAATAATAATCATTATATATTCAAAACAGGAGGTACATATTTTCTAATATATAATAAACAAAGTCACAGACCTTGTAAATCATTGAGACCAAAACCTGACAAGTTCTGAATAACAATACCGGACGCGTTATATAACATCACCTGTCAAGAAAACACTGTAGCCTTCAAACTAAGATGAAACTGTGTGTAGCGGAAATGGTAACTGACTATAACTTAGTTACGTATATATTATTATAAAAGCTCATAGTTTCCGTAATTCCTAGATTTTACATGTAAAACCTGTGGTATGTTCTAAGATATTTATGGAAATAGTTTGAAAAAAAAAATTACACAAACCACAGGGTATAGTAAAAACTAGTCAAAGACTAATTTGGACTCAAACTACATTCAATCACTATATTGGGTGTAATAGAATCCACACATTAAAAAAGCATGAATACTAAATTTTTATAGCTTTTTGAATGTAACATATAGCAAGCAAAATATTCGTTCAAAACAATGTAACAAGCAAAATATTCGTTCAAAACAATAGCAAACATTAATCAATCAGACAATAACATTAAAACTCGCAATGGAAACGTTCAGGAAACAGAAATAACAAATATGAATTCTGATTTTTTTTCCGAACGGCTTAAAAATAATGTAATCCTCGGATAAGCCAATCAGCTAATCGTTTGCAGATTATGGAATAAATAGAAAACATCTACCCAATCCTTTCATAACATGAAACAATCTGCTAATCGAGCGATTGCAAAGCTTTGCCGATATATGAAAAAAAAAGAAATTAGATTAGCTGCAGTCTGGTTGAAAAAATTAAATTGTTACATTTCCTAATTGCTTGCGATCTGGAAAACACTCCCGGAGCGATGCGAACCGTTTAATCCTTTATAGAAACCAATCTACCGCGAATTGAAAAGAAAAAAAAAACGTGCAAAATATCCTCAGGTAAACCGAGAGGTCCAATCATACCATAATCCATTAAGATTTCGCTTCGCTCCGTCGAACACACTTCCAAACTCCCGCGAGGTAAATATTTCAACCTTCCCCCCTCCCCTTTCCTAAGTATAATGTATTCTACACCTCCCCCTCAGACCTCATCTTTCCGTCCCTATTTTGCATGAAGGGGGAATTTAAATTGTGTAATCTAACTTTCAATTCATTCATACATTCAACGCCATCTCTAGGTGATAAATTGAAACTTGAATGTATTCTTAGTCATTTAGTTTTTAGATATGTAAAGGTATTAATGCTAAAATCTTTATTTGTTAGCTATGTGAAATTCTATACCGTGTCCCAATTCACATAAATACATAAAAATAGTTGCACGTGAAAATGTCTTAGCTAATCATGAAAATTATTTTAGGAAAAGTTGTATCGTTGTGAACGAAAACAATGTTGCCCCAAAAAGGAATTTTAAATCCGGGACATACAATGTCTGAAAATAAAATATAGACGAAGTGAAACAAAAACCAATATCAGTACGGAATCCAAAACTCTCGATGTTATTTAAAAACTTGCATTAGCTATTTGCATTCAAGAGGTTTTAAAACAAAGACTTCATTCGGGACAACATCACGAAACTAGGTTTTGCACTAGAAGTATAGCAAAGTAAATTTCACTTATAAAATCCTTTATGAATCCTACGCTTACAATATGAAAAAGTTATGATGAAAATTCAGTTGAGTTATCAAATATAATTCTGTCTCCAACCTAGCTTTATACATTTCACGTGGATTCCCTTTGTCTTCATTTAGACGACCATTTTTCTTGTTTATCCGTTATCTGGTTAGAAAAAACATAGCTCCTATTTACAAAGCGACGCAACTATCGCCGGCAAGTTTCCATTTTGTAAATGTCCCTTAATTAAATTATAGCGTGTGTCGACGTTTTTGGACGAAAAGTGCTTCTGTTATAATCGAATTGTTTGGATTTATAGCAAGTTTTATCGACACAAATATCACTGGAGCAAAAGTGTAATAGATATTAATCTTCATCACTACCGTACTCTTCCAAAGATTACTGTTAAATCAAAACTAGTAGTATTTATGACTTGAATTAATATTATAAAATATATACACATGAAAAAGCTGAACTAAAGTGCGTTGAACAACAAAACTAAAACTATAAAAGTAAAACATAAAAATGTTTGTATACCTGGCTCTATTTTATTTGTCAATATTTTATTCATATTAAAATAATAAATACGTAAACTTTCGACAGAATTGTTAAATACAATTTAAATGTGAGATGGTTTTGCGCTCTCTTATTTACTTTAATTCCACGAAATATTCACAGATAAACCATCATCAGGTTCATTTGATGAAAATCTAAAAGAAAACAAAAATGAAAGAGAAGATATCAAATTTACAAAATAGATATACATACTCACATAATATTATCCAGGTGTCATCTAAATGGGATGGTGGAAATGTTCCGACTTTCATAAAATGAGAATTGCAATCAGCGTTAATGAACGCGAGAGGGGCCGAATCTACAGAAGGTTTGATATCGTAAAATTAGATTCTAAAAAGCCTAAAAAGTAGCGACTAAATGCATCAACCCTGACTAATAACTACATTGAAACGACTGAACCGGAATAGGACAGAATTTATAGTTCCTACATTCACTGTTAATATATTTCAAGAACTCCGGATGAAATAACAAAAAAAGAATTTCAATTTCGGAAGATATATCGGCATCATGCATAAATTATTCTTATATTAAACGCAGTAAAATCCTCATTTCGTATCAAAATTACGTTCAGAAATGCCAAATAGAGGAATACCACAAGGTTCAATTTTCATAATTAAAGTTGGCATATTGCCAATGTTCCATTATGACGAATATCTTTGAAAAGAATGAACTAAGAATTGATATCAAGTAACGAGGAAGTTACTCAACCTTTATGAGATGTATCCGCGGAATTAATTATAATACTCTAATAACAAGTGACGCGATTAAGATCGCTTACATTCTATTTGACCAATTTTAGTTTTAAACATACTTCTGAATTTTACCCGTTTACTTTACGTACTTCTCCAGTAATATAAAATTGATGAAGTAGCAATTTCGTTATAGACTTTTTCAGCAAACATAAAAAAAGTGTGTATCACTTCAACCATATACATTTTTAGTGATAATACAGAAGTGTAGTATGAAAACGTGATGGAAACGCCGGTTTTATAGTTCCGCTGACCCGGTTCTTTTTCCGTCGATGTAGTTTTTATTCAGATCTATTTATGCGACAATAGTTCGATTTGACAATGCACGTTTCATGGGTCGAATCGCAAAAAGGAACGATTGCTCATTGCCAGTTGGTAACCATTGTTTTTTCCCGGATTTATTTCCATCCTCTATATTATTAGCCTTTATTGAAGCTTTAATTTTAATTAATTTTTGTCGCTAATTTAACTTCTGACTGTACAGATACTTAACACTGTTCATTTAAGAGATAATTTTAAAAGTATCTAAATAGTTCTAGAATAACCAACTTTTTCGATTTTGTAAATAGTATAATGGCATTTTTGTTTTTGGTATAATATCTAAACTTTCAATAGTAATCGCTTTATTAATATTTTAATGCAAATTATGACCAATTGTACTATAAGTATGGTAGAAAAATTTATTAGTATCTATTATATCTTCCATATTTCCCTTTAAAGGAATAATCGAGTGCTTATAATGTGATACGTATTTTAATTACACGTCATGGCCACCGACGGTACATGACTATGTAAATTTGCTGCATTATATCATCGACAAGTTTACTATACCCATTGTCCCCCAGGAAACAATGCGGCATAACTTATAGATTTTCTTACTTTGTCTTTGAAAGGGAAGCTAAGTTTCTTTAAGCTTCCATTTTGCTCTTAAAATATCTAGAGAACTAAGGAGGTATAATTTTAAAGATGACAACAGCGTACAGCCTCTTCAGGTGGACGTAATTGAAAATTGCCAGTAATGACCTTTATGGTGTAAAAGAATTTGTGCTTTATTTTGTCACGTATAAAATTGAATTTCCTCTGGAGGTGAAAATTATTGCTTATAAAAGTATGATGTAGGACAATGGGTATAAGAAGGGTTGTGTGATAAAGGTGCAGACAAAGGTTTTTGACGGTCAGTATTGTTGTAGAATATTACATTTTTGCTTTATATCTAACGTCTATTTAACAAAGTTAAAAAATGGCGAAAAAGGTTTAAATTTAATTAAAAGTTCTTACGAGATAAGTCATTAATTACATTATCGGTTCATATCCTAAAATGTAAATTCAGAAAACGCTTTGCCTACTTTTTGAACTGCAAGATAGTAATGGTTTTAGTAATTATAATAGTTATTGAGTTAGGTATTTCATGAAAGTATAAAAAGAAAATTTACTAAATTTTTAAGTCGATTTATAATAATCTACATCATTCAAACTACGACTATTCTTATAATTATACAAGCACTCTTAGTGTTTCCACTTGGACTTTAAGTTCTTCATCGCTTCAAGAATCACTACAACGTTTTCTATCCTTTCAATTAGTTTCAGAACTAACCTTTTCCTATACACGAATTATACAAAGTGACAAATAGTTATATTCCGCTCTTCTCCGAACTTGAACAAAACCAGAATGCATTTGAATTTGTAAACAATAAAAATATATTTAACTTTTCCATACAAGCGTTAATTCAACACCGGACAGTGCTTATAGCTATCACCCCTGAGGGAGAAGTCATCGTTGTTTTTTTTTTAGAGATTTTTATCCGTTAACAACCTTCACAGTAAAAAGAGAAGTTCTGACCAGGAATATTTGCTTTCAGAACATTACAGTTTGTAAACAAGACGCAGGTTATACACGAGGGAGTAATTCAACAACGCGTATTAGAGTCTGTCGAGATCAAAAAGGTGGAAGAGACGCTTTACTTTTATGATATCTTTACTGACAAAAACAATTCACAACAAATTTTGTTACTCTTATAATAGTTTGTTTTCATTTTTCTGTTTATTTATTTCTGTACTAGCTGCCCGCACAGACTTCGTTTTTCGTCGTACAGCACTAACATCCAGACCACGGCAAACATTTGTATGGCTAATACAAATGTTAGTCATTTGTGGGCATCGAACTCGCAACCGCCAGCGCAACAGCTACAAACCAGTGCTGTGGCCGTTGCGCCAACACGTGTCAAAATTTCACTTTAAATTTTTTTGTGTAACAATTTAGACTTGCGGCACATCATCATCCTCATCATAAAATAGCACTAGCCATAAAAGAGGGTGAAAAACAAAATTGCTGGTACCAATACACATGTGCACCTACGGACAAAAATACTCCAAACCAATTTATATAATTCTACAAAACGTAACTTAATCTATAGCGAACATGTTACAATCAACTTGGCCCTATCTTGACCAAATGTTTCCAGCCGAACTGAGAACGACCCTCACGGGACAATCCTATATGAGAACCCTGCTATCCTTAAAAAGGATATCCCAAATATTCCATCCCTTTTTCCCTATTATTCTAATCCATTGATAAAAGAGGGACAGTAGATCGAAGGTGCATGTTCGTAATAGGAAACAAAAGTGATGACAATGTTAGATAAATTTTTCGGAATATGGATTTTATTACAATCAATATAAAGTTGGATTTCAATTAACTATTCGGACATCGGAAATTTGATAACCAAGTTTTAATTGGTAAATGATTAGGGTGAAGTTATATAATAGTATTATTTCTTCAGACTACTATTTTAGCTTTTCCCAATATTAGGAAATTGAAACTGGTCGGTGTTTGATCCATATATATTCCACGCATTCAATCGCTGTGTAAACTGAGTGTTAGTTTTCTACCCACAGTTTTATTTTCTCTTTTGTATTTATTTTTTCTTTAGCACTCGCAGTTATACTAATGTTATAAATTACAAATTGTTTATATAGTTAAATTTCTCATGTAATTGAATTTATCATTATTCTTTATGAGAATAAAGTTTCTGTAAACATATAAATACATAATTATATATTGTATATATATAGTTTGCTTATTGGTTTTTAAGATTAGTCGTAATATATTTTATTTGATTTATTAAATGATGGATTATTTTTAACGAGATAATAAATTGATAAATTTTACAGTTATTAGAATGATATTTAAGTATTACTTAATATTATAAATTTAACGAGTTGTGAAACTATAAAATTGTGATCATGGATGTGGTATACTAAAATATCACTAAACTTTTGACACATATTATTGTCTTGGTAAACATATAAATTTCTAATTTTATTTCTCTTGCAGTTCAAATAAGTTTTTAATGTTGTTTGCCTGTTTGAATATAATAACTGAAAACTATCAGTTCGACTTGGAAAGATTCTTTGCAGAATGTTGTCTATGAAGATGGTTATAGGCTATAAAATATCATACTAGCTTTTGCAGTGTACAATGAAAGATAGAATTGAGCTATTCTTGGGGAGTTCTCAAAAACAGTTTAGTCAAACTCTTTCATTCGCCTTTTATTCGAGGCACGAGTCCTGTGTTCGCGGATGGTTTTGTGAGTTAAGTTTCTTTTCAATCCCGCGTCTCGATTCGTCGTTTTGGGATTAGCATTACCCATTAATTTATCTCGTTTTTATTTTGAAGATTTTAGCTAAATGAATACTTTTATAAGTCAAAGAGTTGTAACTTCATTTAATAATACACAATTCTTGAATCTATTACTGGCTTAAAAGAAGTATAGTAACTATTATTGTCTTCAGTATATCTCTTTAAAGTTTGTATTACAGTTTTTAAAAAATATTATTATTTCTAGATCTAAACTTAGCCTATCAGTCCCCGCTTTTATTTATTAACTTAACTGTCAAGTTGTCCATTACAATTATGAGGATTGTATAAGCGTTTGATATTTTTATGTGAAATTTTAGCCTATTTTAAGAATATTTTATTGCAAATATGATTTTATAAAATGCACTAGCTGATCCGGCAAACATCGTTTTGCCATATAAGTTATTTCTAGTGTATATTTTGGTAGTTAGATAAAAAACAACTAACTGGTGTTTCTATGACTGAAGGGGTAATGGACCGCTGTGAATGATGACGGCGTATAAAAACAAAACACCAACCATTAATTTTCTTAATTCAAGCTACTTCATAAGCTTCACTGACATATTTGGAGTTTCATCTGGTAGAAGTGTTAGATAAATAAATAACTTCTCTACTAACAGAAGTTGACTGTAAGTTTACATATTGCTTATGTTACAATATTGTTACTTTAATTCAAAATATCCGAGGGAGCAGTTAACTAAATAAATAAAATAAGTAGTAACAGTACACATTTTGTTTTCTTTATAAAAACGTAAATATAAACACAGTCTTATAATTGCAATACAGTTCATCTTTATTTAATTCCATTGTTCACTTGTCTTATAATAATGCACGAATTATCGTTTACAAAGCACAAAACCTTAAGGCCAGCATCGACCGTGTTATTCAAAACTCACCCCTATATCAAGCTACTAAGGTTCATGTGTCAGAATAATTCTTTCCGTGGGCAATTCGCTCGGTTCATTGTGAGGTTTAAATTTGTTTTGTGCACAGTCAGCACCGTCTGTAAGTTCCCACGAAGTGTTATAATTCTAGGTGTAGGTACTTAATTAAGTTGAAATATAGATTATTCAAAAAACAGAGCTATTGTTAATATTTATGTTTGACCAAATGGCGTCGAAGATGTTTGTCTGCAAATGTCTAAATATTTGTTTATTGATTGCTATAGTAAGATGAATATTATTATTTGTATTTAATCTTTTATTTTAAGTCATCAATGTACTACTAGGTATATCTTATTATATATAAAATTCTCGTGTCACAATGCTAGTTACTATACTCCTCCGAAACGGCTGAACCGATGTTTATGAAATTTTGTGTGCATATCGGGTAGGTCTGAGAATCGGCCAACATGTATTTTTCATACCCCTAGTTATGGAGGGGGGGGGGAGTTAAGGGGGTTAATAACATACATGGAATAACAACGCTTGCGAGGTCAGCTAGTAATTATATAATAAGTGAAATTGTCTTTATTTAGGTATTTGGAACTCAATGCGTTTTAGCACGCTAAGTCGTTGGTCCTGGTTGTTATCATGTACACCCGATCGCGAGCGTTACTCATAGTAGGAAATATACCCGCCAACCCGCATTGGAGCAGCGTGGTGGATTAAGCTCTGATCCTTCTCCTACATGGGCAAAGGGGCCTATGCCCAGCAGTGGGATATTACAGGCTGAAGCGAGAAATCAACTAGAGAAAAAACTCTTGAAAACCGTCCAATGGGGGTTTATACTCGATATTTGATTTTATTAGTGTCATAGCAATCTTTAACACTTTCTTATATCTACAGCCAAAAGAAATCAATTTAACAACACTTTTTGTAACACCTTTTGCATGTGAAATTCTAAAAATTAGTTTCACACATAAAAGGGCATATCTCCTATTAAATTGACACAAATAATTCGATTATTCTAATTTAAAACATAATTTCTTTATACCTAATTAGATAACATATCATATGAAACGGTCCGCCTTTTCTAAAGATTTACGCGACGTTTTCATTAATATCATAAGTCTGTACTAATGAAGTTTTACTACAAAAGGATTAGTGAATAGCTTGACATACCATCGAGTGTTATTATGGTAATTTTTATTCGAATACTTCCGATCGAATAGTGGGTGTGGAATATTATTAATCTAATATATAAAATTCTCGTGTCGCGGTGTTTGTAGTTAAACGCCTCCGAAACGGCTTGACCGATTCTCATGAAATTTTGTGTGCATATCGGGTAGGTCTGAGAATCAAACGACATCTATTTTTCATACACCTAAGTTACGAGGGGGGGGGGATTAATAATATATATGGCAAAACAACTTTTACTGGGTCAGCTAGTGCTGTTGCTAGTGGTAGTTAATATGTAATAATTTACCATCGGGCTAAGCAATGATTTTATTCATAATAAAATTTCGTATTTTTAAAAACAATCCGTTTTTAACTAAATAACAGACTAAAGGTTAATTTTCTGAACAAACACAAACTAACAACTATAAACATATTATTTAATAAATGTAAAACAATTATTTACAATTAACACCTCACTAAATTAAATGTAAAAAGTGACGCCATGTTGAAGCCTGCAATAACCTGCTCTATATACCTACCTTTAATATCCACTACAAGCCTCTTTCTCTATGTGGGAGAAGGAGCTTAATCACCACGCTGCTCCAATGCGGGTTGGCGGATATATTCCCTACTATGAGTAACGATCACCATCAGGTATATGTATACCATAACAACCGGGACCAACAGCTTAACATGCTCTCCGAGGCACAGTAAGGAGACCCACAAGGACTGGATAAACACCCAGACCACGGCAAATGTTTGTCATGTGCGAAAATCGAACCCGCAACCGCTAGCGCAACAGCCACAAATCAGTGCTGTTTCCGTTGAGCCAATGCGTTGTCAGTTTTGTTAATATATACATAGAAATCATACATATATAAATAAATACAAATATTACAGCCAGACTGGCGGGAATCGAAACCGCAACCCGCGGAACAGAAGGAAGAGTCACTACAAACGGCACCAACGGGCTAGTCATGTACATAGCAACTAAGTAGCTTAAGAAAAGAATGTTTATTCGCGAAAATATCAAGAGTTCTCTAATGTATCATTAATCTACACTGCGTAGGGCTAGGACGCGTTGGTACGAAAATAATGGATCCTTTGAATACCCTAAATGCTAAGGCACTTAGGCATTGTAATAACGTTGCTTTGTCGAAAACTAGGCTTGTGGTCATTAGTCTTATCATATGATTTTGTGTTAAAGTAAGAGTTATATAAATGATATAATTTCAAGATACATATTCAAGATATTTCGATATATAAGTAGATTTTTGGTTTAAATAACATTGAATCAAAAAATCGTGTTGATTCTAAAAAAAAAACGACTTCAACTTGCATCGATACGTATAGTTTAATACACATGATAAAAATATAATACACGTTATAACTCAGAAACTCATCATCAGGTCTTGCTCAATGTGGAACATGACAAGTATCTGACTTTTTATGATATTATTTTTTTTTTTTGGACTCTACAGTACTGTTCTTATATTTTATTTAGTTTTTTTTTAATTAATTGTATTTACTTATTATTTATTATTGTTTCTATTTATTTGTATTTATCTTTTTGTATAAAAATGTTCTGCGATTCGTGCGATATCCCAAATAAACGTGTTTCATTCATTCTTTATTTTCAGTCAAAAAATCAGTATAATGTTATGAGGTAACCACACAAAAAATTACATCGTACAATTGAAAATGTCCTCCTTTTTTCACTTTAAGAATACAATAATTGTTCCAGCTGATGAATAGACATATAATAACACAACAGTACAATTGATTTTAATAGGGTCTAAGTAAGCGGAAACAAGTAACTTACAAAGGGCCGAAGTTGGGAAAGCCTATCAAAATAGCCAATACATGTTTTGGCTTTTAGTCCAGATGTCTTTTCGAGAACTTTCGCTGGCCTGTTATTGAACCCAAAGCGTTTGTTGAATTCTCAAACTGCAATCTACTCGTAAAAGAGGGCGAGTATTTTTCCTGTACAAATGCAATCAATTTTTATATTCTGCGATTTCAACGATGTTTCATTTGTGGTTGTCATAAACTTATAATTTTATTAAGACTTCATTAAAAAGAATGATATCATTGGTATGACATAAAAAAGTAACACCAAAATATGATCATTACCTACTAACTCGTTGGCGCAGTTTGCAGTGACCCCACTTTCTGCTCCGCGAGTAACGGGTTCGATTCCCGCCAGAGTCTGGGTGTAATATTTGTATTTATTTATCTATGTATTATTACTATGTATATATTTATGCCCAGCAGTGGGCGTCCGTGAGCTGATGATGATGATGATGATGATATAACATATTTTTTTTATTTTATTCATTATAAAGTTTTGACCAGCAACTTTCAATGATGGCACCATTTTGTTACAAACAATAGTAAACAACTTCTTTCGATGTTTATTAATAAATTTAATTTGATATACCTATAAACTACAATATATCGGTATATTTTTGATTATCACGCGTAATTACGTTATAAGCCATTATAAACAACTCAATGTTTCCCCTATAATTTTCCTCAATAAACTTGCTACCTAATGTAAAATATTCACAATAAATAAAATAAATGCCTCAATTCAGCGGTCATTGGTTAGTAAGAATACAAATTACAAAATAAAAAAAACCTCAGACATCGACTAACATCCGTTTGTAGTACTAACATCTAAAACATCTAAACATTTTTTAATATCATATCAAAAATCGACCGTTCCAACGGGGATCGAACCTGTACCTCCGATTGACCGTGTCGGCTCTAGCCAATTAAGCTATCGAATGATGTACCCTAGATGTATGCTAGATCGAAATTTTCGATATGATGATTTTATATTCGTTCTGAGCGACATCTAATCATCTCTATCTAAAACATCTCTAAAAAAATTAATCGTGAAGAATAATTTTAATTTTATAACATATTTACAATTCACAACTTAAGAACTAAATATTACAAATATACAGATAGTTATGATACGAATCATGTCCGCATGGAATGGTATATGTATGATACTAAATTGCTATGACAACTGCAGCAATCCATCGTCAATATAACAAATAGATAGATAATTCTTAAAATTGACAGAGATCTATCAATCAATATACCTATTTTACTGTCGGTCTCATTATTACAACGAATGATGCATTATCCTTTATTGTATGTATTACAAAGCTTTAATAGTTATACACCAAATTCCTGTATACATATATTGGAGACCTTTTTAAATAAATATATTATTAATATATTAGAACGACATGTTTAAATTGATCAGTTGAAGTGAGCCATTTCATCAGCCGTTCTAAATTACTAAGATTAAATTAGTCAAGAGTCGTGCCTAAGAGGCAGCTGAGTCAATATTTTTTTGAAACGAATAGGCTGTGGATATACGAGTAAGTACAGACTGGCTCAAGCTCCGATCCTTCTCCTGTATAGATAGAAAAGCCTATGCCCAACAGTGGGATGTTACAGGCTGAATGAATCATTAGCATAGACACAAATTGTCACAAATAATAATTGTTAGTTCTAGCGTCTTATGAAACACGACAGTAAAAACATTGATAAATCAGAGACCACCCGGTCGTTTAAATTAATACACTCTTTAAAGTACGTCATAATCATAACTCATTAGTGTGGAATTTAATTTATAGGCGGAGGGCGATGGCTTAATGCGACTCGAAACTGTTAAGATCCGCCGCACATTGTCAGATCAATTGAAATTATGTCACAGATTAAATATTGTTAGCATTCATTAATTTAATTTTATAATTATAATGCAATAACTTTTTTCGGATTTTATCGCGGTTTATTAGCTTTTTTACGTGACTGACGTTTCGGATACTTGACAACAACCATGGTCACGGGAGTACCTTTATAATATTATAAATTAGCTGACCTAACTTTGTACTGTCATACTTTTTTTTTCGTGAATATATCATTTCTTAATTTCTTTTACAAAAACCTTGTCCTGACAATAATGGAAAATAATCTTCTGTTTAGTGCAGTCGATCGAAAGCTATGTAAATTAATCATTACGTTTTTAAAAATACGATTATGTCCTACTTATAGTACAGAGTTTGTTTATTAAATGTATAGGCTATAAAACATCGTACTTTGTTCTATAATAACCAAGTATTATTAATGAAAATAACTTTAAAAAAAAAGTGAAAGAATTCAACACATCAGAATTATAAAGAAAATTTTCATAACGTGCGTTCAATCTAACTTATTCAATAGACGCTTTGAATGTGATCGGAATACATATGACATCGTACTAATGATGTCTCCAGCTACAATACATCATCTTTTTGTTTAAATTATTACGAAAAAGTAAATGATAAAACTTGCTTTGTAAATTATGTTCGAATTGACAGAGTTTGATTGCAAAAACAGATTAATAGATTGTTTGTTAGATTTTGTACAATGTTTTGTGTATGTGTGTGTGCTCAATTAACTTCTATATGTGTGAGTTAAGTCATGTTATATGTCGCAGTAGAAATTTTACACATGTAAGATAAATTATTACATTTGACACACACATATAAATAAACTTCTTAATTTTGAAACTGTTAACTTTTTAATAAATTAATGCAGACTAAGTATCAAACACTGTTGAAAGTGCTATTTATAATTGAATATTGCGTTTAATATTGTTTTCATTACTATATAAAAAAAAGTAATTTAAAGAAACTGGAACTCTAATAAACTCTGTGACTCGATTATAAATGATAACATTTCCAAACCCATATATTCTGTGTCGAAATATAAATATTACCTCTACATATAGAGCTATCAATCTTTCACCCACACAGCCAGAGATTTACGTTACAGCGGCTCTTTTCATTTTTATTCCAATTTTAATACCTATTATGAGTTTATTTAATTTAATACGTCCGAAGTAACGGTTCGGAAGATTTATCGTACTAAATGTACCATCTGATGATACTTATGTTAATTATCTTGATTGGAAAGTATCGGCTTGTAATGCGTTATTGTTTTATGGTGGCGATTTTATTCGTCCGCTTGATTGATTACCACATTTCATCTGCATTGATTATTATTTAAATATTTTTATTTAAAAAATAACGTTGGAAGTTGAACTTATTTGGATTTTTACACGAATTTGGTTGAGTTAGAATGAGTAATGAATTAGTAGTTGTAATGTATCATTCAGTCATTCGAAAATTATTAAATCAAAGCGGGAAAAACAAACATCTTGTATCGTAGTAATAGTATATATAGTATATCGTGAATAAGTTTATAGTTGTAGTTGTCAAACTATACATTTTAGGTTGAACACAATGTAATTGTTACTCTATTCTCACATTAATTATTGTTATATTTTGTTAGAATATTATTACAAATAATGTACTTGTGATGAGCATGTAATGTAAATTTTTGCTTTAAATATGTAACGAAGGAGACTTACATCTAAGATACAGGCTATGCCTAGTTTAGATGTAACGATGCAAAATAAGGAAATGTATAAATGTATAATATAAAATATATATATATATATATATATATATATATATATATATATATATATATATATATAATATAAAAAATTCAAAATTAAACAATATACAATATACAATAACAAAGTTAATGAATCCTTATTACAATATATATATTTTTTTATTCTTGAAGATGTCAAATAGCAGAACCTAGAACAATCTTCAATGTCTTACTTAACTTTTTCTACTACTCATCAGAATACTATATTTTATGGCAATTACCCTACAATGAAATATATAAATAAATAAAAACAACAAGTTAATGACAGCAATAAGAAGGAGGCGTCATGTTTATGTTTTGTATTTTTCGTAATTACAAAGCTCACAAATGACCGTAGATAAAATTAATCTGTACAAAAAAATTTGCATTTCTATCGACATTCTGAAGCAGTTTTAATCGTCTCTCATTAAGCACATCGCTACGCGTAACCACGCGGTTTTACGACCGCCATTTTGAATTAATTTCACGCCAAACAAAATGGCGACGTTGCTGACAATAAAAAAAAAATCGTGAATTTCGAATGACATCTGCTTTATAAATGATATAATTAAGTTATTCATAATTTTAATGTGTTTAAAATAAAACATATAATCCAGTAAATATCGTTAAAGAAAAGATCTCTTAGACTTTGAAAAATAAAACTATTTTAAATACATATACAGACACAAAGTCGATATTTAAAAATAAGCTTTATTAAAAATTAAACAACACCGAGGCTTCGTGCGAAGTTGTGAAACAACAAATGCAACTGAAAAGCATTAGAATAGTTTTTCTATAAATTCTAATAGCAATCACTGTCAACCGCACCCGACGTTCCGGGCAATACACTAAATATTTAAGTACCCGTCTTTTCCTTTAACGTCTGTTTGCAAGTTACGAGTGACACGGAACCAATCGGTGTAATGGATGTAACCATCGCTGTTTTAATTTCCGGAAAATAACTCAACCCTTAACTTTCCATCATTAAATTTCATGCTAAATCTACTATCCATTTCGTTCGTATCTGCTTAATCTCAGTATCTGTAACTGTATTTATAGCCGAATATTTTGCCCGACAAGATAAAAGAGAATTTGTAAAATTTAATTATTACTAATAATATTAATACTTATTAAAAACAATAGCTGAACATACAAAATTTTTGGTACGTTTGTTAACTTCTGTTTTACAAAAATAATTCTGTGCTGTAACAAACCTAAGTTACCAAATTTAATCTTTTGTAAACGATTAACCAATAAAAATTTGCAAACAATAAAAATACAAAGATAAAACAGAAACCAATTAAAAATCTGAAAAAATCATTTAATCCTGAATTTTTGCAACGTCATGTTTATATTTACTATTTATACAGACAGTGGTATACGTAAAGCTAATACTCATGCTCTAGCTAGATGGTTTTAAGCCTGCCTTGATAAAAATTATACTTATAACAAAACATTAGCGGCAAAATTTAACATTTAAACGTAATCAAATTAATCTTTCTCCCGTCGTCTATTCCATTTCTAGAGCAATTTGCTTCTCAACGGCTCTTGTGCCTTAGACCAGTTGATTTATAAAAGATTCATGCGGAAACTACACTAGCTATTTGTCCATGTCTTTGTAAGTCACTATTAAATAAAATGTTTATTATGGCTTACATATCGTCTTGTTCTATGTACTTTATGTGTTGCTCGTTTATTTAGTGGCCCATTAGTATATAACGTTGTGTATTTTTAGTTATTCATATATATTTTATTTAGAAAACTAGATGTTACGGAAAAGTTATCAGAGTTATTTGTTACATCGGAAGATATTTTATAGTAGTTAACACTTTTGTAAAAAAGAATTATCGTAAAATCGTCAAACAAAATAAACAAATAAAGCTTTAAGATTTATTATACGCGTAACTAAGTACACATTTATTCGAAATACAATTTTAATTAATTTTCAAATTCAAAATTTCAATTTCAAATTAAATTAAAATTTTAGAATAAATTAAAATTTATTTAATGTTTTGATTTTATTATTTTTAAAAAAAATAATAGTAAATAAATATCCTATAACATACACACACGTTCGTCTGTTCTTATCTAAGCAACTTAACGCTTGTGTTACAGGTAGCAGCCGACTGTACTGTGTGTAATAAATATACATAGAAGTAATACATAAATACAAATATTACACTCAGACGCAGGCGGGAATCGAACCCGCAACCTGCGGACAGAAAGTAGAACTACTACAAACTGCACCAACGGGCGAGTCATTTTAACAATTTTAATCATTCGATTTGTTTAGATTCTTCAAGAGTTCGTCTGTAATGTCACTTGCGTTGGTTTCAGTCGTTCAGCTCACGAATGCGAACGCTTTATTACAAAGAAATATTCTTACAATTAACTTAATTTATTTTCAGTTTTTATAGCATAAATATTTGAGAATCCGCGTACAAAACCAATAAAATTATAAATGTTCCATCTTAAATAATTTTATACACCGACAGATAGCTCAAATTATTTTATACGTAATTTTAATTTGATTGTGTCGACAAATTTTAAAAGTTTTGCTTAATTATCCGTAAGTAATCTTTTAGGTACATAATGAATTAAATTGGGCTTTTCCGAGACCCCAGAGACGCTCCAATCCTGAAAATGGATTAATATTTTGAATAAGGTAGAAGATACCGATTGTGAAAATAATTACTTACATTACTTTTAAAATTTGTTGGAAAGTAAACATTGTTTCGAAGTAAATATTTAGCCAAGTAAAGTAATTAAAGTCAAAACCTTTTAATGACAGTAATCATTTATTGCAAACAAAATGGTCCTTAATGCATTAGTAACATCTAATCAACAATGTTACGTACAACTTGAATGATTTTTTTTTACATAATTAGAATTTAAACGAAAGTATGTTTTTACAATATCTACCTCTTATATAAATACTATTTTTTTTGCGCATAGTACGTTGATTAGCTTTACATCAGTCAAAAATGTTGTACTTAATTTTGAATATATATTCGACAGTAAAAGAAAACAATGGAAAAGCTGCCTAGGCACATATTTAACACTGGAACTGGTTGATGGATTAGGATATTCGCATACTTCTTTTCAACAGAAAACATTTGGTTTGTAAAATATTTACAGACTACGAAAATATGTCCTGCACTTCTCTGATTAGCTCTTTTTATGCTTTACAAAAAATGCTCCATACATTTTATGCTATTTCTAACAAAAATTACAAGGCAGAAAAAAGTTTGTCTCATCTTCTTCATGGTTTCTTTTTCTTCTCGTTTCGACTATTTTCGACTCGTCGCTATATTTGTCAAATATTTGTCAAAGAATCGAATAATTTTTTTAGCTCCGCGAAACTAAGGTCGGTTTAAATTATGGGAACTAAAATGTAATATATGAATATAGATCGAGCAAAGTTTGTAAAATGTTTCGAAGTTCAGATTTCCATTATAATAAAGTGGATAGGAGGACTCTTGGAATGATAATTAATAAACAATTGTCTGCAGACACTACGTGACAAGAGTGTGGGTCGAAGTTAGGAAGTCCGATTGTCGACTAAAGTCTGATAATTTAATTCGCGTCTGGATATAGGATTCTAATAATTTATTCTAGATATCTGCTACCATTATATATTCGAACTTTATTTCATTGTAAAGCGATAATAATTAATTAATGTGTTTTTTCTGGTACGTATGTATGTTAGGAAATTATATTTCGTATTCTATTACAATAGCGTGTTAGTTTCGAGTTTATATCTCAAAATTACATTTCAAAATTTTTATTTCATTACTACAGCCTATACAGTCCACTGCTGGACATAGGCCTCCACAAGTTCACGTCAAAAATGGCGTGAACTCATGTGATGACTATGGGCAAAAGCCCATAGTCATCACGCTAGGCAGGCGAGTTGGTGACCGCAGGGCTCGCTTTGTCGCACCGAAGACGCTGCTACCCGTCTTCGGCCTGTGTATTTCAAAGCCAGCAGTTCGATGGTTATCCCGCCACCGGTCGGTTTTTAAAGTTCCAAGGTGGTAGCGGAACTGTGTTATCCCTTAGTCGTCTCTTACGACTCCTACGGGAAGAGAGGGGGTGGCTATATTATTTAGTACCGTAGCCTCACAGTATAAGAATTTTTTATTTAAATAGAGAATATAACAAATTCCTTATTTTTGGTACCATCCCAAAAATTTTATTGAATAATTTCGCCAACAAAGAGAATTCTTTAAAACGTTTCGAACGTTACGTAATCTAGTCTTTTACAGGTCGTTCCGCCGACCGTTTGCTTCTCATCGTTTTCCATATGAATGTATTAAATCCCTTATGTGCCATACATAGTAATACAGTAAAAATATCGCGCCATTTCTCCCTTACTTGCTGATTTACGATCATTAAAGTGGGCTGAATTGAGAGTGTTTTACGCGTGACCCGAGGCGTTTCAGCCAAAACAGAAAAAACACTGCGAAAAATATGGATACTTTTTCTTAGAAAAGTATAAAGATCGTTTATTATATCGATAGTCTATAAGGCTTTCTTTAATGTCTTTTTAATAGTTTCAAATATAGTAAAATAATAATTTTAAGTGAGTATGGATTCTATTACTTAAATTATAATATTAAGTAATTATAGTCGATGATTGCCTTACGAATCACTGAGAAAATTAGATTTAAAATATTTTAAATGAAATATCTTGTGAATTTTGAACAGAATAGCTGTAGTTGACTTGATTTTTATGTTGTACTAATAAATAAATATTATTTTGTTCCAGGTAAGAAAAGATCTTCCTATACATTGTTCAAACAATCACCGTAAGTAGTAAGAACTTTACATTAAACGTAAACATTTAAAGATATAAGCATACGAAAATATATAATCATTGTTATTAATTTAACGTTCGTTACATCATAAATCAAGTGTCGAGTAATCCTCCAAATTGTTGAAATTGACGATGACGCCACAAGAATTTCATTTTAACGACGTGAGATACTTGTAATCTGATAACGCTGTCGCGCGCGACACACTGCACGAGGGTTACGAATGTAGGTACTAAAGTATAATTGTTATATCACACAAACGAAATTAGCTAATTGGAACTCTAAATTATACGCTGTTTTAAGGATTACTTCAGTTGTAGGTCAAATTACTCGGGAAAATTTGGTTAACAAAAGATAGAATACAGATAGATCCAATTGTTCTGCAGTGCTAGTTTGTACCATAAATACGAGGGGCACTAGAAACGTTGCTATCAAACTTCGGTCTGCGCGTAATTGAAAATTTAAAAAGCTCGTAAAAATATTCCGCTACAGCACTCGCAACGCTCCCGAATGTCTGAATTTAACTTCAGCGGGTACTGAAACCGGCAACCTAATTAAGTCGTTGTCTGTCCCACCTAGCAATGTATCACGCGCCAACCACGCGTTCTAAGATTTTAATTTGCCATCCGGGTGAAATGTACTCGTTTTAATCAGAGAGAACCGCGGCTTGTTTAAATTTTCTATTAAATCCGTGAGACGCGTACGAAAAGACAAAGCGTATCTCCGATCTATTAATAAGGCAGTTTAATTCGGAGTAGGGACAGTATAAAAATGGGTCTTGAAAACGAAAAAGTTTTAATTTATTCCGTCGACTCGAAGTTCGTTCAAACGATTTGATCCTAAATTTTTTGTTTAAGAGTTTTGAACCTTAAATGTTTCCATTAAACGTTGTTTATATTGTAATTACCATAAATAAATACAGAATTATAGCAATTTAAACGATATGTTACGTTAATTTGGATTCCAACGATATCTAGATGACTTTATCTTATTTTACTTGACTTGAAATAGTATCTTTTTAATCTTTATTTTTTTAGTAATGTTCCTAACTGTATTTTGCTACTGTTTGATCGGCTCCACATTTTAGTTTAGTTATTTTTAATTCTACTAGTACTGACATTCCAATTTTCTTTCCAAATGAATTAATGATAATATTTACATACTGATTTAGATTTAATCAACACACACTTGGCAGAGTTATTACCGCACAACTTTTCTTCTAACTCTTTTTTTTCTATGATTTCTCGCAGATTAGGGAACGGAGAATCTCCATGGGAAAACTGTTTATCCAACTGAAAGTCTTTGATGTAAAGTTGGTGTAGATTATTTCTTTTATGTAACTAGCTACTTTATATGGCATACCATAGCTGATGAAAAACTTACAAATATATTTGGCTAATATATCGTCTTTGTCTTTATTTTAAAAAGTGGATGAGTATTTTTTTAATTAAACCAAATACCTTTTTTTTTTTTGATTAACGGAAGATGTTGAAGAATTTAGTTTAGGACCTTATTATATATTCTTATCTATATATTGACTAATTCAGCTTGTAACATCCCACTGCTCGAAGTCTCTTTTTCCGTGTAGGAGAAGAGTCAGAGCTTAATCAACATATATCCTTCCTACCTGTAAAATTATTTAATTCCTAATAACATTAATAAGTTTTACGTAGGTTTAATTTCCTACGAATATTTTTACTACAGGCACGTCTGTTAGCGATAGTAACTTACCATTACATACATTCTCATCTACCCAAATAAAAAATTGCCACACAATTTATCATGTCAAAAATACGTGTACTTTTTAAAAATCGATTTTTCGTTGTTTGTTTTGTCGGCGATACTTCTCGTGACAGTCGCGTATACGAACCAGATTAATGGTTATATTTTAAATTATATCCATATTTCATTTTGCTGTTTTTTTTTTAAATATTTGTCTCCTTTATTACGTTCCGCGCCAGCTTCAACTAGGTATAATCTAAGCTTGCATATTTCATTTACATCGGTACGAATCCTTTGTATAGTTTTGAAATATGAGTAACATGATAGTTCTTTTTTTAAATTTTCATTTCGACTGTGCTTTGAATCGTGTCTTTAAATTGGATTGGGCTGATCTATACATCATTAGGTCTCTTTCTATTTTGTGTGCTTTGTCTGTTTGATAGATTTATTGTTGTAAGCTTGATATATAATGTATAACAAGAAGATTATGTTGTTTGCCGTCTTTTGATGTGGCTGGTGCATTTGCTGCTATTTTATTTTCTGTTCTATTTAGCTATAGCCACTTCGAACTTTTCGACTTTATTAAGCTTTCAGCACTTTTTAATTTTTTTATAATTGAATAAATTCTCTCCAAACTTTTTACACCATTGACCACCGATTTTAAATTGTATGTTACATCATAAACAAATATTTTAAATATATAATTATATGTTATATATATGATATTAACAGATATATTTAACGATAAACCTTACGTATATAAATTAAAACTAATAGTATAGAAGACGTTAAAATCAATCATAATCATAATTCTTTTGTATATTGATAGATAGGTTCAATATTGAAAGGCAATATTCGGTACAAAAGCACCATCCATTACAATTGCTTTCAAATCATATCTCATAGCTTGCAGACACCAATTTACAAGCAAATAAGACAATTTCGTCATCATTAGGACGAGTACATATTACACAAGCGGTAGCGGAGGCGATTTGTTCACAACTAATTACTATATAATTATTATATTATTTACAGCTATTTTTATTTAACATTTTCATTTACAACAGAATTATTTGTTAAAGCAACAAGTAATATAATATAAAAATATTTTTTAGCATTTTAATATATTATATACTTTATTGCACTCATAAAATACATGTAAAAATAACATAATAATAAGGTTTATGGCAAAGGTGGACTTATCTCTGAAAGAGATTTCTTCCAGTCAACCCATGGTCATGAAGTAAATGCTTTGTATAGCGAGGCAAACAGTGCAAGAAGTATTTACTTAAGGAAATAAAAAACAACATAAAAAATGATAACAAATTTGATAAATTTATACATATACATATATTTAAAAATATAACATGCTACATACTAACAAATACATATAAAGATACATAACAAAATATAAAAATACACTTGGACATATACATAAACATATACATACTCACCACAATACATATATACATAAATACATACATATTCTATACAGATGATTACACATTAGCTAGTGAAAGCAAGTGTTTCTTTAATTTATATTTAAAAGAAACAAGGGATAATATCGGTATTTTAATATTATAAGAAGGAATCTTGTTACTGCAAGATAATAATTTTATTGTGAAACAACTGAACGGATTTGAATAATTTTTTCACTTAAAAAGTTACTTTATTCAGAAATAGTGCGCAGTGTAAAATAAATTTTTATCGTACTTTAGTAGCGAAATGGTAGTCTCAATGTCACCGAGAACAAAACCATGTGAGGCGTGTAGTCGCAAATTAAGATCAATATTTAGTATACAAAGCTATGAAAAAAACATTATTTTACATTCAGCATTAAAATCTTAGTTTTAAATTATTTTCTATTATATAAGAAATCCGTTACCGCCAAATCGTCTCCAACATAGTCTGAACAATGGTTCATCTTTAGATAAAAGAGGGGAGAAGAGCAATTAAAATTTGTATTTTGTATTATCTGTCGCCTGAAGCCACGTTAGAATCATCGTGGGATGCAATTAAAGGCGAAGGAATTGATTCAGATTAACACTTGGTAATAAGGCTTTGAAGTCGAAAGTTCCGATGTCGTCTGAAAACCTCTATTATGCATAATTGATTTTTTATCAATTAAAGTAAAAAATTTGAGGAGTTTAATGGTATCAGCATCCTTTTGTTGTTTTAAAACGTGATTAGTTACATTTGTTCGGTTTTTATTTGTAATCAAAGAGATCATTAAAAGAAAACATTTAATTTACGTAAGTTTTGTCCTGTGTGTAAACATTTATAATCAAAAACCCGTGTCAAAGTTAGAACATTCTTCGAAAACACCGAACAAAATAGTTTAAACAGCCATCGTAAGCTTGTTTTCTTTCCAGTTGAAATATTTTCATGAAAAGCAATTTCCATTCAATGCTGCATAAGTTTATGATATATATTCACACTACGTATTTATGTTACTTTGTATGTAATCTCGGTGTAACCGTGCCACAGCGGCACGCTAAATGCACATTAATAATAAAAGTTCAAGAATAAAATTAGAAACTATGAAAGGTTGAGTGTATTACGAGCTGTAGCGGTTTTGTTCAACTCTACTGGTAGCTAGTTTATTTTTCAAACTAATGTATTTACTAGCTTTTTTCTATGGTATTTATTTGCAATTGCAATTGCTTGTAGGGCACAGCAGGAAATTCATTTATCAAAATTAGGAACAAGCCGACTGCGGAAATATCGCCTTGCTTAGAATAAATCACAGCCTCAAGTAGTGCTATGTTCCTGCGGTTAGTAAAATAGCAGAGGTCCTAGAGATGCACTGTATTGACACCGAGGTTAAGGACCACAACGCGCTAGAAATACAGTTCGCTTTGCAGGCGTTCATAGACTATGTTAAACGCTTAAAATCGAGTGGATCGTTCGCTTGTTAGCGGTATCGTCGCATCCTAGCGGTATATAGGAACTATTACTTAATTACTGCTTCTTTGTTACTGCGAGTACTATGATGTTTTACAGCCTCCCATACTTAGGCTTTATAACGAAAAAATAATCTTTCAAATAGGACTTAAAGCTTATAATAGTTTTTATGTACACAAGAAATAACAAATAGATACTTATTTCGGATGGCAAACAAAAAAATTCAATCAGTCAACAGTAATTTCAAACATCTTTTTCACATTAGGTTTTTAGTGTATGTATTAGTAGTAACCGTTCTGGTATAGTGGTGCGTGTAGGCGCCTAAACACTGTCGGTTTGTGGGTTCGATTCTCGTTCGGGATGGATATTTTTGTATTTGTACAAATATTTCTTTCCGGTTTGGATGTCTGTGGGTCTCTCCACCGTGCCTCGGAGAACACGTTGAGTGGTCGGTCTCAGTTATTAACATAAATAGTTGATAGCGATCGTTACTGATAGTAGGCAATATATCCGCCAACCCGTGGAGCAGCGTGGTGGTTTAACCTCCAATCTTACAGGCTGAATCGTAATCGTGATCCTATATATTAGTTGTTAATTTAAACAACTTACCCGCTACCGCTTGTCAACGTGTCAAAGCATTACTGAGACGTAGTTATTAAGAAAAAAAATGATTGCCAAGGTAATTTACTTCGTTGAGGGTATATAGGTGAATGCTTGAGCTGGTGTTTCTTATACATAAAAATTAATATGTAATAACCTAATAACAATCGTTGACATTGAACGACTGTTCAAGTAACATATATAACATAAAGGATATCTAAATATCTATTTTTCTATGTAGCAAATAATTGTTTTGAATGATATCATATGGAAGGCACTACCTTTCGATTTAAAAAAAAATCACCGTATTCGTTTCATCCATAACAAGTTCTGAGCTACCTAACACACATTAAAAAATACAGTCGGATTGAGAACCTCCTTTTTTAGAATTCGGTTAAGAAATACGGATCTTATACCTAATTTCGTAATTCCTTTCCATTAAACATAATTTTCGAACCCTAAAGTTGTATCGAAGAAGTCTCAATAGCGATAAGACCTATATTATATATATTGCCATCATTTTCTTCTTTTTTAAATAGATAAATGGACATTTATACATATATTTTGCTTGGTGGACATTTGTGTATGAGTTGTTAGTTTCCGAAAACAATATATATATTGTAATGTGGGCTTTTGTGCGTAAAGCATTTATTATTTTGTTATTTTCCTTGGAGATATGAAGGGATAGTGATACATATATTAGGACACAAGATAAGGAAAGGAAAAAAAAATGTTTTAGTGTCCAGCCTTTCCACCTTCCGTACAAAACTATCAAGTATATTTGTCTATAACTTTTTCTCTGAGCCGGTCGAACAACCTCTAGAGGATTTACCGCAATCGATTACTTGTTTCCGAATTTATTCTTAATTATTTGTATGGCCCCGATCAATATTTACTTTGACAAATTTCGCGGTAAACGTGTATGAGTTAGCGGTATTTATATGTGATTCACACTTACTTTTACTTATATGAGTACACTAGATGTGCCCTGCAATTTCGCCTACGTTAATTTAAAAAAAGAGGCAGTAAATATTATATAGCCTAGTGCCTTCCTCGATAAACAATGGGTTGTCTAACACGACTCTTATCTGAAAGTATTTTTCAAATCGGACCAGTAGTTCCTGAGATTAGTGCGTTCAAGCAAACAAACAAACTCTTCAGCTTTACAATATTAGTATAGATACAATTTCGATCAGATTTAAGAAATTCATATAAAGGGCTCAGATAGAATGTTACTTTGTATTAGTAATATGGTATTTATTATAAAATAGACATTTTTGTGCATGATATAATTATTTACGAGTATATGTCTAATATTCTATGCTCTACAATTTTTATTACTTATCTAGAGGTCATATCATACATTAATGGAATAATGTTCAAGGGTCTGTTTCTGGGATTGGGGAAATTCTTTAAGTTAGGAATCAATTTAAAAATTTATTTCTCACTTCTCCAGCTTTACGCTATGAGTTAAAATAAAAAAGAGTATCCGCAAATGTCCAAATATCAAACAAATATCACAACAACAATTTGAAATAATTTTAAATACCCCCATTCTTTTTTAAACAAAAAATATCAAACAAATGAAACCTAACTTTTCGTAACATCCCTCCGATCTACGTACTGAAATTATTAATTCAGCCCGTTTTACAGTGGAACTAAATACATTACGTATATATAGCTACCGTTCGTCCGTCTGTTTAATTTGCCATGAAAACACGCGATCACAGAACGTTAATCAGATTGGAAATGACTGAGCGCACTTGTTAACATACTCACGCGAGTAAGATTAAAATAACACGTGCTCAAAACGGTTAGTTAAAATTTTAAATAGGTCTTTGTTGTATAATGTATTTTATAAATTAACAAATATTATTGGTCGGTTGGAAATGACAGCTTGTTAACATGCTCGCGTGGGTAAGTCGATGTAAATGGGCTTATAATGTTTTATAATGTAGCTGAGCAAACATCGTACCGTTATATTGTTTTCGTGAAAAGGATTTTTTTTAAAATTTTCTTTTATATAAATAACTAATACAATAATTGTGTTTGCAGGCAAACGAAGAAAAACCGACATTAATTATATCGACAAGTAATACAACGTAGGTAGACGGAAAAATAGTCAAGTAAATACGCATTATCAAAGATTACTCCAAAAGTTGTAATCAGATCTCGATGAAATTTTAATGTGACCACATTATAAACATCGGCTTTCGATTAAAATTAAAATAATCAAAATCGGTACACCCAGTAAAAAGCTATGCGGATTTTCGAGGGTTTCCCTCGATTTCTCTGGGATCTCAACATCAGATCCTGGTTTCCTTATCACGGTACCAAACTAGGAATATCTCCTTTCCAACAAAAAAAGAATTATCAAAATCGGTTCATAAACGACGGAGTTATCCCCGAACCGATTCGAGTATATATATACGGTCGAATTGAGTAACCTCTTCATTCGAAATTTGGACGAGTAGTTAATTAAAATTTCCACATATTTTTATTGTTAGTCAATTTTGGTAATATTTGTGTTAATAAAATATACTTATATACAGCTTCCGATGTGTACCAGAAATGTATATACAATTTTGTGAATAATTACTTAATATATACGATAGTAAATAAAAAATAATGACTTTTTAATTGTGAAAATTTTAAAACTGTCCACCTGATACGTAACAATTGATTGCTGTAATATGCAGAACGTCATAATTTTAAATACAGCAATGAGGGTTCAACTTCTGCCCTTAATATTGCTATCAGTTTGCAATGATACATATTGTTTACATGACTTTAGTTTTGTAAACTATTGTCATTATTTTCGGGTTATATCGTGAACTGAAATTAATCAGTCGGCTAACGTTCAATTTTTAAAGCCTTTTTTTATATCACTAGGTCGGCAAACAAGCGTACGGCGCACCTGATGGTAAGAGATTACCGTAGCTTATAGACGCCTGCAACACCAGAAGCATCGCAAGCACGTTGCCGACCCAAACCCCCAATCCCCCCCAGGAGCTCTGGTCACCTTACTCACCAAAAGGAACACAATACTGCTTGCAAACAGTATTATTTAGCTGTGATCTTCTGTAAGCTCGAGGTACTTCCCCAGTCAGGCTTCTGCATATTTTGAGCAGGAAATTCCTGCTGTGTCCTACCTCAGTTAAAAGCCTCTTCTCTATATAGGATAACGGTTGAAGTTTTGATCCACCACACTGCTGTATTAAGTTGGTGGATGATTCACAAACTCAGAGTAACAATTGCTAGTAAGTTTATATGATTACTGGGACTTTACATAATATCCGAGGCATGATGGTGTGACCTACAAGGACATACCTAAAATAAAACCAATATATGTTCAAACATAAGAATCGGATTTGCGATCGTAGTCTAGTCTTATATAGTAAATAAATAAACGCTTCACAATCAACGGCCCCAGTAGAATTTTCCTCTGTGTTGAGGGTCCGGAAACACACACAAAACACAAGCACAGAGGCCCAGTACTCGACAAAGATCTACATGGCCAATACAAATGTCTGCAATGAATAGTCATCGAATTTGCGATCGCCAATGCAACCGCCGAAATTGTGTCGTCAAATATTATAATATTATTATATTCGATTGATTATACCAATTTATATAATTGATTCATTAATATATAATAGCTATGTGATAAGTTATAGTTAGTATTAAGTAATTGTTCTATTGAATATGTTCATTATATTTTCACACGAACGTCGTCAAAATTCAAACCAATTCGATATCGTAAATTTAGAAGCGATAAACAATATTCGGAAGAGCAAATTCAATTCCGATACAGTTCTAAGAAACACAAGATTATTATATTAGCGAAGAATCAAGCTAGAAATTCAAGTCTATATTCGCCAATATTGGATTTACCTCGACTCGAAACGAAGATCAGTGAGTGATAAAATTATGGTCTATTTTGAAGACGCTATATTCGAACTTGAGTTATCATGGGGTACAGATGTATTCTTATTATGGTACGTTCGTTTTGTTATGTTTAGTTATAGACGCTTTTGTTTTCCTTGCTCTCTTGTTTCAAGATTTGCCCAAAAATGGGATGTTATAATGTTAAAACAGTTAGTTTGTAAATGCAAAACAGTTTCTAAAATTTCTATAATTATTACTCTTTGAATTGATTATTGTAATTCTTCGTTTGTCTAGTTTTGTTGGAAGATATGACGTGGTTTTTATTAATAACTATCTGCATGCGACTTCGTCCACGTTTTGGGTATTTATATGTTCAACGTGATTCTTTAAATTGGCATAACTTTTTTGTGTATGAATCGATTGATATGAAAGAAACACTAAATGTTAAGTGAAGCTGACCATAATATATTAGTGAAAACCAGATCTAAATCAGATAAGCCGTTTCTGAGATTAGCGTTCACAAACGCACAGATAAACGGAAAAACAGACAAAAACTCTAACAATCATTGTTTTGGGTGCTACTTGCATTGATAAAGGTCCCAATAAAAAAAATTCTTATATACATTCCATGTACAGACAGCGACGAAATCTGTTACATTCTTATTATATGTATTGATTTATATAAAAAATAAATAAAAAAACAAGGATTGTGCTTAATAAATATGGTACCTAAAGGTAAAGAAAATGTTCGTATGATATTTCTCACAAATCAATATGAACAGGAGTTTTGCTTCATCTATCACGTTTATATGATATGATCGATGGTATTCCAAAGTAGGAAATACTGTCTAGACTTCGTTAAGCATTGGTATTAGTTTGTGTACTAAAAATCGAGGGATGCAGTAGATTTCGATATTAAAATTTTCTACCATTCTATTTATTTTTTTAACAGATATACAATCTATATGTACTAATATTATAAAGAGGTAAAGTTTCTAACTTTGTTTGTTTGTAAGGGGTAATCTTCGCAGATACTGATTCGATCATGAAAATTCTTTCACTAACAGAAAGTTACACTCTTCAGGAGTGATATAGGCTATATTTTATTGTTATTAAATAAAAAATTCAGTGAAATATTTTAGTATATGTAAATCAAGTCGGAGAAATACGAGCGAGATGAAAACTTTACTATATAGGTATTTGCAACACAAAAATACGTCTAACGAAGTGGGCACGGCTCGGCTAGTAATTATATATTAAAAAAAAAAAAAATTGTTGTCCTGTCGTCAAAAGTTAACTTGATATTTTTATTTCGGCCGCGAGTTTTAAAGCTCGTTTGGGCTCAAATGTCTGGCCTATTGATTTTGTTGGAATAGCAGCACGTACACGATTCACGGTTCCGACGAGGGAATAATATTTCCCTGTAAAACGCCTTTTAGCATTAGAATGTCTCTTTAAGTTTTCGCTTCTTATATTTATTTCTTGGGTGTTAATGCTTCTTTATTTATCGCCGTGTTTTGTTTTACTTATCAATTTACGGATCGTGGTAAATTTTATTTTGTTTGAGCTCCTTTATGTACACAATATTTTTCTGTTCAGCTGACAATGAAAGAAAATAGTAATCCTATTTAGCGATAGAATGTTAACACTAAACTTGCTTCCTTTGCAAAAATAGCAAACGTTCCAGCGAATTTCTTCGCACAATTTACTCTATGCAATACGTGATGTTTTCAAGTTTAAAACCGCTAGAAGCAATATTTTCGAAGGTTACTTTTTACAACATGTATGGTGTTCTTCGGGAGACATAAAACTTAACGCCGTTTTAAAATTTACACCGTATCCTCGGCTAAAGGCTTCCAACATAGCTGTTCACGATTTCACCGAATTTCTCTTGGATATAACTCCGGCATCTCGGATGCTGTGCGGCCATCGTTTACTTTGTTGTGACAGTTACGTATGGAGCTTAATAAAAGTGTTTCACTGCAATTGTAGAATTGTTGGATAAAATTTCGCTGTATTTTCTAGTTCTTCTTTAAAGTGTTTTAAAAGGCATATTAAGAGGGGTCTCGTCGTGTGACAAGTGGCCGAAAAATTAAATCTAAATTTTAAAGATGAAACCCCTTTTTTATTCTATTAATAGAAAAATATACTTTCTGTGTATTAATGATACGTAGTCGTTTGTCGTATGAAGACAATACTTTACGCTAATATGAAACAGTGCCGACTGTTTTAATAGCCTTGATTTTGTCAAGTCACATTGTGGCATTATTTATTAGCCAGACAATAGTAATTAACAACGTTCATGTGACGGATAGTAATAAAAATATTAAATCAATACCTTCTACACTCGTAGTGAATTAATTGACTTTTCCAAATTACTACAGAATCCTTAAATATTTAATTTATATAACTTTAATGATTATAGTATCCTAATAATATAGTCATAAAATGCGTAGTGTGAATAATTAATAAAAAACTAAGCCTAGCTAGCACACAGCTAATATATATAAATTCATTAAATATTTTACTGGAGATATTTATAATTTAATCACTTGATCCATAAAAAAATATTTTATGACATAGATATATTAAAGAAAAGTTCGTTAACCAAAATAGTACCACGTAAGTAAGTTTACTTAATCTCTAAAATTCCTCAACGTTGTTCTTAAGCCGATATAACATCAATTCACATAGCACGAGATAACCTTTACACGATACCGTCTCAAATGGGTGCTATTAAATTTGAAACTATAATCTCGACAAGTTTACGTCGTAGCGCAGAAACAGCGAACTAATTGGTTCATACCGTATAATTTACACACGCACTGCCTACAATCAGACTACGATCATTATCTTATGTTTCAAGTCAGACGCTGATGGGAACTTAAAACTATTATTATTTTTGTTTAGCATTCAATAACGTGTTTGTCTTGACGTTTCCGCTACGCTTTATTAATTCGCAATAATGTTGTTATAAAAACGTAAATCTGGTAACTTTGTGTACGATTAAAGTAACATTACGGTAACAATTTTATTACTAATACCAATTTTGTTTTTGGTCAGCAAAACTTTTGAGGGTATATTTTGTCTGTATTTCATTTTTGTGATCTTTGAGAGAAATTTTTTAATCAAAATTTGTTTGCTGAATAAATTATATTTGACAAATCTGTTTCAAGTAAAGTTTTCTTGTTTATTCGGTTTCAAGTTTTTCTATTTTATTAATCTGCTATACTTTGTTATTAGCTAAGATATCACATACATACGTTTAAATGATATCAGATAAATGAGACACTTTCACTAGAAATTTTTTTAAGGACGGAAATAGTAAAATTTTCAAGGAGAAAATTTCGACAATTCAATTTTCGTTTATGACCAAACATTTTTGGTTCTTTCAATGGCAGTCGAATAAAACTAACTTCTTTCAGATAGTCAAACTTCGCGTGGACATAAAAGTCCAAATTATACGCGACATCGTAAAATATGCGCTGAGTGCAAAATATCTCAGTTTAATATTCAGTTATAATAAAATTTCTTGGATTTTAAAATAGTTTTTGTTTAAAAATTTTGTTTTATTCATTGATATTAATACAAAATAGATTTGTTTCACAGCAAAATTTACTTTAGCCCAGCTGTGTGACATTTACAAGAACAGAAGATTTTTCTTTATTTTACTAGATTATATTAATATTCCTAATCTTTTTCAGTATAAACCTCTTTAAGACATCAAAACCTGTTTAGTAATAGGAGCTATTTTATGCATTCATACACTTTTAAGCTCAGTTTGCTCTTTAATTATGAAGATTTTAAATAAATGTCCAATAATCATTGGCATATAATGATGGTAATTAACTCTTGCCATAGACGCAGTGCACCTGTGGTGCTAAGACGCTATAATTGGCTGAGCCTTAAAACCAGTTCCTACAGATAGCTATTGAAGCTCGTTGTTTCATATTTGTACTTTCTCAATGATATTTAAAGTTGAGATAAACCACAGAAAAATAAGTGTCCCAAATTCAACATGTGACTTGGTCTAGGTTACGTATGCAAATTAAGAACAAGATGTGCCCCGCGGTTTCATCCACCTTAATTTAAAAAAGAAGAGGTACTAAAATATTATATAGCCTATAGCCTTCCTCGATAAATGGGCTATCTAACACTGAAGGATTTTTCGAATCGGACCAGTAGTTCTTAAGATTAGCGCGTTCAAGCAAACAAACAAATTCTTCATAATTATAATATGAGTATAGATTAAATTTTCTAAAAATGTTAAAGCAAATATTCGCTTACTTCTAATTTTATTTTTATTTTAATGTTATGTAAAATATATCTTAAACGAAAAGAATGTAAACGGAACAACATCAACAAAATTGTGTTGTTGTGCATTTGCTCGTCAAATGCACAATGCAAACTCATCTAAAGCAACAAACAACATGGGAATTTAAGCAGTACATTCAACAAACTATATTTTATCAGAATCCAAACTTAAACTCAAGTGTATTGTATAAACATCAACTGTCAGAACAGTTTAATTTATCACAGTCGAAATTCCAGAAGATAGCCCAGAAACTGTAACTACTCGCTTATAATTTGGATCTCGTGGCTACTATGAACTTTAAATGAATGCTTGCAATACAAACTTTGCCAGTTCGAAACTAAGTAGCTACGTTATTTATTATGGATAATCTTATTTTTACTAAAAGCACGGTATTACCTTAGTTCAGTTTTATCTACTTTATAGTAAATTAAAAATATCTGATTTTTAATGAAGTAATTCGATTTATGCTTATGAAGCAATTATTACTTTTTATGTGGTTTTTATATATTATAAATTCTTTATTATAATAGAAGCAAATAAATAAAAATTGCTCCCACGAAATTGTGTAGTAGAAAAAAACTTATATCTATGTTAGTAGTCGGTTTATATTAGTTATAGTTAAGTTTATATAATTTTTTAAAATCTTAATTAAAACTTATGATAAAGCCTAAGACTAATACAATATAATGTGGGCCAGCTAAAACCGTTTAAAACCACTATGGTGTGCTCCGGACTGGATTACAACCGGAGCAAACTGGAATAGAAACCGGATTAGTCCGGTAAAGTTCTGGGCATGGTTACGCTGATTTAGAAACTTGTTCTTGTTTGTTCCTTGAGATATTAGCCAACATTCTATTGGGAGTATTTTATGGAAATAAAACTTATTCTAGACATTGTTTAGTTGTTAGATTCAGTGCAAATAATTTATCGTTAATGTTTTTTAGATAATTCGAATGTTTTAAATCGAAGTTTTTGAATTAGGAACTTGTCTTCAATAAGATGAATGTTTGTTTTGAAAAATCTTATATGTGTTGTTTTCTAATTGTTACGCCAATTTCATTCATTATAATAAAACAACTTTTTCGGATTTTATCGCGGTTTATTAGGGTCACGAAAGGACTTCAGTCCTTGACCATGGTTGAGATAAAATGGTTGATCGTATATTTAAGTATATTGATAAAAAAAATTTTTAGTGAATGACCGACGCACTATCGTTATTGATTTATTTATTTAGTGCATATGTCTATACTCGAACGATATTATTTATTTACGCGACAATATACAGTTACCGACGATTTATTGCTTCTCTGATAAAAAAATACATATTTTAAATATGTGCCGGTCGTTTTTAATAAAAACGTAGCACCGTAATAACATTTAGTGATTTATCTTTATTTATCAGGACAATCTATTCATTTTACCATTAACGAGTTAACGTGAAATGTTTCATACACGCTAACATATAAAAATATAAATAAAACAAATAATAAAATACCTAAGAACTAAAATCAAGGTACAGCTAAGCATAAAATGAAATTCACATATTTAATTACATAAAGACAAAGTTGTAACTCCGTGCGGTAAGCGACAAGAATATTTATTCAAGAATTATGTGAATATGCGCTACATTCCACACTGAAACATGATTTCCATGCGAAAGGACAGTAAATAAGTTGTGTTTTAAAAGACCGGTAAAGTCGAAACCTTGATATATGAAATGGGATGAAATATTCTAAACCCGAACATGTGTAAGTCAGACTTTGGTATAATATTTAGATTGAAGATGTTGCCGTAACGTTTTATTATCTGAGTATTTATTTGTCAAAGGTTTTAATGTATTATTTTATGATGTTATTAAAATGGTTATCGCATTCGTCACCGCTGTTACTCTTAGTGCTTAGATATTTAAGAAATTCAATGAAGCATTTTGAAGACATTTATTTGTTTTTATATTTACTAATTACCTTAAATCCTAGATGACATAAAATATATATTCCATGTAACTGCAATACCTAATTACAAAGCTTAACTTCTCATTGGTGTTCATGTAATGGTTATTTAAGCGAAATACTTTTCTGTCAGTGATTGTTTTGTGATGTTTCGTACTATCTGCTTTTAAATGCATATATAATATATAATATAATCATATATACGCACTAAGCGATTCGCTAGTACATTCTTGATGTGTACGGCTAGAGAATGAGAATTATTTTTTGTATTTAATTAATATTTTTGATGTCATTTTAAAAAATACAAATCTCTGAAATAAAACCTAATTTAAACAAATTAAAAAAAAAGATATAAATTTTCGAATTAAAAGTATATCGTTAAGAATTTAAATTTTAACCCCAATCTATGTTTGTTTGAAATGAAAATGTAATGATACAACTTTAGTGAAGTTCCCTTTATTGTATCAGTTCGGAATTTCAACCGGCACCGAATATCTTCGGCTTCTGGGTAAAGTTTATCTTTGTCGCGGTCTGAGAGTACTTTATTAAGTCACCTGTGAAGGGAATGTCTTTTCGGCATCGAAATATAGGACTTTATAACTGTAAGTTTATTTCGTACTAATCGATGCACGCGCTTTGATACAAATGATTATGTTTCCGCTTTTATAAGTTAACGTGATGTTTTATAGCCTATGATATAAACGGACTTTTGACACTATTGGAAGCCATTGATCCATAACTAATGAATGGATGAATAAAGTATATATTGTATAATTATACTGAACTGTTACTAAATGAAACCTTAAACGTCCCACAATTGAGAAATAGCCTCTTTTCTTATTTTGATTTAATTTAAAAGCGGCAGTTCGGGTTCAATTCCCGCTCTTGGCAGATTTGTCTTTGTAATTACGTAATTTATATCTCAATCGATTGAATACTTTTCTAGATTCCATTATTCATACAAAGAAAAAAAACTCGCACTGTGATAAGAAAAAAATTATATAATGTGTCATCATATCAAGTTTCCGTAATAATATTACCATATTTTACGTATTATTCCGCTATAATGCGTCGTTACGTGGTGCTTAATGATCTATGTAAGGATATATTGTCATGATACCTGATGATACCTTGTATAGCCGTACGAGTACCTGTTTACCTCTTAAGGCTAGGATGAACATAAATAATAATATTTGAAATAAGTTGAATCTGTAAATATTTTGAACAAACAATTCTTTTGATTATTTCTATTAATGACCGCAGAGAACAACATCATGTATTACTTTTATTATTTGTGAATGATAATTACTAGGTTTTCTATTTCGCACAGCAAAAAAAAAAATATTACGTAATGAGATATTTCCAAGAGATAAGTAAAATACTTAAGCACCTAAAGCTTTTAATAATACCCGGAAAATATAAGTATATTATTCGGCTTTATTCAGCGATGTCGAGCAAAAAGTAACGAACCCTAAAATTATGTTCCCCTAGTTGAACAGTGTTTGTAATAAATACTATTTCTGTTTACCTAAATCTAATATAGCCCGAGCTAAATTCAAAATCGTATGAGAATATTCGCTGGAACTTATTCCATTATTCAACAAAGCGTACCATATGTGTGCAGCGCTGGTCCTAAACCGGAAAATATTTTAAATTTCTAACACCTCGTTCGCTCATCTTATTACATGGTTTTATGAGAATTTATATGTAATTGTAATTAACTGGTCAGACAGACATTGTCTTTTATACTGTCATACAAAAATTAGGACAAAGTATAAACCGAACAAGTAACAGATGTTATACACTCGAATTCACGTACCAAGCTACTACAGAAATCAGCAGAGCGTAAATTAATTACTATAGAGTAATTAGACGTGTGATCTTCAAAGGACGCATATAATGTTCGTAATGTACTTAATAAAATAACAAAATGAATTCATTTTCGGCTGTCATACGCGGTGAACTCGGGCGGTGTTCCGGGGAAGCTCAAATTTGATTTCGTAACCCATTATAACAATTTTGTGATGACTCTGATAGGCGAGCTATTTCTTGCGATTAAACTTATGTTTCCATAATTATATTGAGCCTACAATAAATACACGATAATAACTATGTTTCATAATTTAATGAATGAATGAGATAGAGCTCAAAACTCCTCAAAACTCCTTCCCATACTACCCCCCTTTTATTCAAACTCCTTTTATGTTAAAGCTGTAACTTTGGGACTCTCTTTCTCTCTCTCTCTCTCTGTATAAGAAAAGCTCAATCTCTTGCTTGTTTTAAAAAATATCTAAAGGCGCATCTATTGCCACTACATACCTCATAAATTTCATTATCATCTCCATAAATATATGCCTATATTATGTAGTATTTTATTTATGTAGAATATATGTATATATTTATTTACATATATGTATGTGTATGTATATTGTGTATATATGTATGTATATTTACTTCTTTTAATATCATATGGCTTGATAACTATATGCCAATTCTTTATCAACTGTTTGTACACTTCCCTACCGCTTCTCTTTTTCTGCGCTATGTCCCATGCCCAAAGGTTGTGTGGCAAAAATCGCTCTTAGCGATAAGACCGCCTTTGTACATCATTCTTTGCATGTATCAATTTTTTTGTAATGTTTCTTTGCGGTGTACAATAAAGAGTATTTATTATTATTATTATTATTAGAGTAAAAAAATCAGGATATAACTATCTCAAAATCTGGAGCAAAATATTTATATTTTTCACGTATCATTTATGTTTAAAAATACGTTATGACATTTATAAATGAACACAATCATTAAGTAGCGTATATAAAAATTATTAAACTGTAAAATGTAACAAAAAACTGACAACATATCGTTGATACACAAAAAATAACTAACGCCAATAACAGGTTATATATAAAATATTCAACAATAAGCGGCTTCTGTTCACTATATTATATTTCTTGTGATCTTATCAAAATAATTAGTCTGACAGAGCGTATAGTTGAATCTAATGATGTTAAATTTCGCAGAAAAGGCGTCGTTGCCTATGATAAAAACGTACATATAACAACAAAAAAAGACTAGCTAATAGCACCCTTTTAAGCTGTGTGGTAAGTTAAAAAACCTCATTACAGCCTAATTGCACAATCAACTTCCGTACAAAGAGTTTTCATAAAAGAGGAACAATGTGTGCTCTAAAATATCTCCCTGTGAGACGCTCTTAACCGCTAGATGTTGCTTACCCCACCGACTTCCTTCGCCATTGCGGTCTTGAAATTCATTCCCTGGGATTAAATTACAGTCTGCAGCGATATCGAGACGAGAACATGTCGAGATGACGGCGACGACTCTGGTAATCACATTATCATACGCTGACTTGAAAACTTTTTGGATCCATCTTACGTAGATTAGCATGGTAATACTGACATGCACTTCAGTTTAATGTTCAAGTTTTACTTGTAAGGTACGTTATTTTATTGTTATTTTAATTCCATGGAAGCCAAAAAATGAATCAACTTAATTCCTCGTTACTTTATTGTATTATAGTGCAATGAATGAATTTGTAACAGTGTAATTTTTTATGTTTTAATATGTAAAGATTTATTACAAATTTATACACAAAATTTTGTTTATAATTCATCAATACTGATTGGTTATCTAAAACCGCAATGATTATATTAGTTCAACTAAATTATATACACATCAAAATTCAATAGTTTTTACATAGTAATTTAATTTATGTTCTGTAGTAGTAACATAAAAGCATTTAACCAAATTATAAATAATAGTATATGGTTTCATAAAAATACTTATATAAAATACAATTATCAATACTAATATTATAAAGCTGAATAATTTGTTTGTTTGTTTGAAAACGCTAACCTCAGGAACTATTGGTCCAATTTGAAAAATTCTTTCAGTGTTAGATAGTCCATTTATCGAGGAAGGCTATAGGCTATTTTTTTCAAATTAATGCGTGTGTAACCGCGGGGCACAGCTAGTCTGATACGAAACATTCGAGAAATATACATAGGTATACGTAAATATATGATCCAGGAACAACTTAAATGACGGTAAATTATTCTCCGTGTTATTTATTTTACTTCTATCGGTATTATATATTGGAATACTAGTCATATCATTATCAATTCACAACAAATTCGAAAAATGTGTAATCTTCTAATGTATAAAATTCTCGTGTCATGGTGTTAAACATTGAACTCCTCCGAAACGGCTCGACCGATTTTAATAAAATTTTGTGGGCATATCGGGTAGGTCTGATAATCGGCCAACATCTATTTTTCATACCCCTAAGTTATAGGGGGGGGGGGGTGTTAATATCAATATATGACTTTGCTAAATAAATTTCGACCCAATCAAAAAATAAATCATCGACGTGAAGATTTTAGTTAAAAATACTACCTATAATCATTATTTGATGGACTTATTTATAACGAAAACAACTTTCCTATTCGTATGTAAAAATATTGGAGTCAATAAATAAAACACCACAAAATATGGGTTACATCGAAACTGTTACGAAATTCGGTAAAGTCATAAAGATACATGAAGTTACAAGTACAAACCACGTTGGAATTATGGAATATAACCGAGACGGGATCGGTCGAACGGATGCGAATATCAAAACTTTAGAGCGAGTTAGCGAAAAGTTCCTAAGTCGCAACTCCGACCACAGCCGGTTTGAAAAATGAATTGTCTGCACTTCGGATATAGTCAAAGTTGAGGAAGCGAGAACTATTGCTTTCTATCACAGCTTCGTAATACTGATTCAATTAAGAATCGCCTTACAATAAATGTCTTAATACAAGCAAATAAAGAAATAAATGTATTTCTTATACACACAATCGTCTGTTGCTAAGGTTACAACTTAATGCCCGTTTTAGTTAACATCCGATTGATATATTCATAATATTTTTTATTGAGTTTGTAGGTACTTGTATAAATATTACACCCAGACTTGGAGTAGGAATCGAATCCACGATCTCCGAGTTAAAAGTAGTCACTGCCAACTATGTTAACAGAGCATTAATTTTAAAAATGAAAATTGCAACTCAAACTTTTAACAAGGAGATGTAACTGAATAGTTACAACAGTAAATTCGAAATTCTCAGAAAATGCAAGGCACGATCGTCCGCCTTGTATTTGAATGTAAGCAGAATTTAGATCCAAGACAGGTTTATAGGCACCGTCGCGTATACAAACGGGTACTAAGTCATGTTACGACGCGCCACATTAATACCGACGACACTAATGTGTTTATTGTCAGAATATAAACGATATATTTATTTCCTAATGTTTTCTATTCTTTAACAGACTGTTTTCGTTCAGAATTTCGCTCATATTCAAACAATTTCGTAATGCTTTCGAGGGTAATGTAATACGGTTTTTTTTTTTTTAAATCAGCCACACTAGAAGTCGTATTTGGCTGGTACAAATAATAATGAAATATGGATTCGAAATTAATAGAGTTAGTTTACCGTTGCACATTTTACCAAAATTTAGTTGATGTTCAACCGCATTATTTGCCACTAAACTTAAGTTTGTCAAGAGGTACCGTACCTTGAACCGCTTGCCATCTTAGCATCCGAGTAATACACAATAATCATATGCAAAGTGATCATTAAGTATGCGGGTTGCATCTAACAGTGCAGTTGAAATGTTAAACCTACCTCTGGAATAGTATATGAATTCATACTCGTTTGATAAAGGATTGCAAATCCTTATTTGCATATATCCTACTTCGGGTTTTTATCGTGAAATTATGTTTAATATTCTCTTGATGCAACCATAAAAAATATTACCGCTAAAGTAGAATATATATTGCACGTTTCATGATTCGTTTATTGTTCGGTAAAATATTAAATTCCACGGAGCTTTAATAAACATAACTAAATAAAGGAATATTATAAATTATATATTTAGTTCTAGTTGTTTTGGAAGTATTATAGAAATCGATTTCGAAATACAATCGTGTGGCCGAAGACCTTTCGCTGTAATCGATTCAACATGAATAATTCTATGTCCCATTCGTTTCGAAATTGAATTGCGAATGCGTATCAATCGATATGGTTCCAATTTTATGACACAAACAAAATGCCTTCACGTCATATTCATATTAAATCTGCTGAAAAATGCGTTCTCTGTCTGCTATTGTTTCATCCACCACTTAAGTTACATTACATATCATTATAAATATATCGACTGCTTTTAAACTAAAATACACAAACTCTCAAATTTAGTTTGTTTTTTTTTTTTTTGTTTACTGTCAGCACATTAGAAATTAAAATGAAATTTTACCCAGCGAAAGTCAACAAGAAATTTTATTTATAAACGCAATAGAAATAAAACGTCTGTATTGATAATCTGCGCTGTCGTGCAATCATCTCGATTACTGGAATCAAATAAATGACAACCGACCCCCTACAATTTAAGGGGAAGATGAATGTTGAGTGCAGACGAATTTGATTGATAGTCCAATAAATGCCTCTGAACTGTGGCCACGCTGTCACGGACCAGAGTTCAATTTAGATTTCCATTGTTTCGTTTTTGCGTCTATCCCTTAACGGAAATGGTACGGGAGCGCATAAATGAATAAAACAGATTATTGTTTTGTTTTACTGGTTTTAGATATTCGTTTATTTTTAATGTCTGCGAATATTTTAGTATCCACGGAAATAAAGGCAAAAAATCGCTATATTTTACTTTTGTAATGAGTATACTATTATAAAGAATATCGCAGTATGTGCCCTTTATATGATAATGTAAAGCAAATACAATTTAACTGTTATCGTATATTTGTAATAAAGCAGACGAGAGAACTTATGCAATTTTCTTGTCAGCGTGAGCATAAAATGAGGGAATGTCATTTAAAATTATCCCTTGTTAGCAGAGCCTTCAACATTACTTATAACTTCCATTTTCAACTTGTTAAAACTGAAAAACACGAGCGTAACTCAAGAAGTTACGTTTTAGTTTCGTGTCGTAGGACATAGAGGCAAACTAAATTTTGCCGAGATTTTCTAACAATATCCCAGAATTACCAAGTCACGTCTTTGTTAACAGATTTCCTCGTACACAATCTACTGACAATTCAACGTCAACTAATCCGCAAAAAAACCTTAATAAACATAACAAAAACCAACATTTTTTCCACCGTAGTATCATAACATGAATTATTCGCGCACGAGCCAGCAGGTTTTTCTCTGAACAATATAAAACCCTTCTAAATGCTCAAGCTATTTTGGTATTTGAGAAAACATTGTACGATGTATTTTCGTCTGAAATTCTTCGAAAGCTTGCGTGAGTGGAAGGTTGTAAATTCGTTTTCCTTTTAATATACGGGTTGGAAGATAAATCGTGGGAGACATTGGGTATGATTGATAGCATGCACGTTCAAATTCGACCACTGGTATCGGTAACAGACCTAGGACTTATTTCAATCGGCTTATTAACCATACATCGATCAATACTTCACTTTGGCCAAATTAGTTCATGTAGAAATTACTATTAATATTTCTAGCTTGTTTATTGTGTACGTGATCGTTTGTTTAGAAATTTTTAGCTTAAATGTTGTAAAGTGTACTTTATATGTAAATAAGATACCTTTAAATTCAGCTTTCAAACAAAAACAATTTCAAGTTCGAAATCCATTTTTGTATAAGTGAAAATGTTGCTTACTTTTATTTTTTCAATTATCGTTACAACATTTTTGAATTTAGACTTTCTGCGAGTTTCAATGAAATTTCAGGTTGACTAGATTCTGTGCAATTGAAAAATATATTATAAAATGTAAATTCGAATGTGAATACCAAATCGAATCAATGCTGTGTCACAAACCTTTTATCTTTCCCCTAGTCTTAGTAATTGTATAAATAAGTACATCTAAAGATTTTTATCCCTCATTCTGATTCTTTTCTTTTTTCTTTCTAAATTTGCATTTACGATTAAAGTACGTATCGGCTAATTTAACGAAGGGAGTTCCTTTTGTTATCTGCTTTAAATAACGTCTTGATTTAGATGTACCTATTAAGTAACTGATATCTTCTTAATAAAACTGGTGTATGCTATTCCATACTATTATTGATGAATTTTCTGGCGTCTTCTTTCATACTGCTTTCATTGTTTTGTTATTCAATTCTTTATTTAATTTTTACTGCTTTTAAATTTTAACGATATTTGTCAAATAGAAAAACCGTTATAAATTTTTAAAAACAATAGATGTCATAGAAACGACGACTACGACAAGCATTCATTCCGTTATTAATCAAACAAAGCAAGCGGAAAATAATTGTTAACGAAAAAAATACGATTAATTGATTGTGCCGATTGACAAAAAATGGTTGATTATTTTTATTAATTAGTTTAGCTCTCATTTCTATTGTTCTGAATTTTATGTGTGACTATAATGAATCTTAAATAATTTTTATGTCGATAATAGACGGTCGATCGCAAAATATACAGGTGAGATTTGAGATTTTAACAAATCTATGTGAATGTTATGTTCCTGTAGTGAATGTGATAACTGGAACTTCTGGTGAGATGTGTTGTTATCATACTTTACATCATACGTTTGTTAGCTGATTATAGTCGTTTAACGATATCTATCTATCAATAGCTTCATACTTAAAAGTTTAGTTCAAAATACTTTTTACATACTTAATTCAGGGCGGAACCCTAGAAATAATAAGGGATTAGTTCCTCAACCAATTGTTATCGACCAGGTAAGACTGCAATTTTTACGCTATCCTGAATGCTTTCGTCTAAATCTATATCTATACATCTATACAAAGAAATAAAATTGGAGTGTGTGTTTGTGATATTAAAATAACCGCTTTAAACTAAATTCATGTGCTTCATATACCAAAATATTTTTTTTTATAGTTTTTGTCTATCTGTTTGTTCCGGCTAATCTCTGAATCGTCTGAACCGATTTTGACGGGACTTACACTGTCAAATAGCTGATTTAATAAGAAGTAACTTAGGCTACATTTATTTTGGATTTATTTTTTAAAACTCTGCTAACTGAACCAGAATTATTTTGTTAAATTCCATACGGACAAAGTAGAAGGCAAAGCTTATAAAATCATAAAGTATAAATGCATTCCAAAATAGCACAAATGATTTTGCCAATGTCAGCAGTTCTAGACTTAGAACTTATAACAAAAGAAATGTTTATTTTTCGACATCTCTTCGTAATATTTGACATCTCTCACTAAAAACGTTCACAAGTCTACGTATGTTTACATATGCTATTTAATTTCCTTACAAAGTCATACACATCAGATACAGAAGTACATTAGTGTCACACATTCACATTTTTTTTTTATATTTCGTAAGTGACATTCTTTATTTGATGTAATTTCCGGGTTATCACAGTCTACCTCCGAGGCATTTCAAGTGACTATTGAATTTTTTTCGTTTTTAGTTTTGTTTTTATATGACCTACGAGTATATTCTGTGTTCTGTTGTGTGTGTTATTCTGTGTACAAAAATCCTAATGTAACTTTATAAAATAACGATTTAAATATCGTCTTTTAATTGACATTATTTTTGAAATGATTCGAACATCTTTGTGACTTTAATTACATTTTGAATAGCTTTTGTTTTTAGCATTCATTTGTTGATAAATATATATCTATAATATATATAAACGCGAAAGGTCACTCATCACGAAATCTCCGAAACTATAACACCTACAAACTTGAAATTTGGCAGGTAGGCTCCTTATAAGACGTAGGCATCCGTTAAGAACGGATTTTACGAAACTCGACCCCTAAGGGGGTAAAACGGGGGCTGGAAGTTTGTATGAAAGTCCTATGTTTTTGAAGTAAGAGACTTGAAATTTAAAATGTACCTATGCCTTATAGATGATGAGAAGGTGTCCAAATAATGTATCTTTAGAAATCAACGCCCTTTTGGTGTTAAAACGGGGGATGGTAGGTTTACTCACTCATCACGAAATCTCCGAAACTATAACACCTACAAACTTGAAATTTGGCAGATAAGCTCTTTATAGAGCTTAGACATTTGTTAAGAACGAATTTTACGAAACTCGAACCCTAAGGGGGTAAAACGGGGGTTGGAAATTTGTATGAAAGTCCTATGTTTTAGAAGTATGAGACTTTAAATTTAAAATGTATGCTCTATAAATGGGGAGAAGGTGTCCAAATAATGTATCCTTAAAAATCAACTCCCTTTTTGGGTTAAAACGGGGGATGGTAGGTTGACTCACTGATCACGAAACCTTCGAAACTATAACACCTACAAACTTGAAATTTAGCAGTTAGGCTCTTTATAGGGCCTAAACTACCGCTAAGAATGGATTTTACGAAACTCGACGCCTAAAAGGATAAAACGGGGGTTAGAAGTTTGTATGAATGTCCTGTTTTAGAAGTAAGAGACTTGAAATTTAAAATGTATGCTCTATAGATGATGAAAAGGTGTCCAAATAATGTATATTTAGAAATCAACTCCTTTTTGGTGTTAAAACGGGGGATGGTAGGTTGACTCACTCATCACGAAATCTCCGAAACTATAACAGCTACAAAATTGAATTTTGGCAGGTAGGTTTCTTATAGAGCGTAGACATTTCGACCCCTGAGGGGATAAAACGGGGGTTGGAAGTTTGTCTGAAAGTTTTTGAAGTAAGAGACTTGAAATTTAAAATGTATGCTCTATAGATGATGAAAAGGTGTCCAAATAATGTATCTTTAAAAATCAACTCCCTTTTGGGGTTAAAGTGGGGGATCGTAGGTTGACTCACTGAACACGAAACCTCCGAAACTATAACACCCAAAAACTTGAAATTTAGCAGGTAGGCTCCTTATAGGGCGTAAACATCCGCTGAGAATGAATTTTACGAAACTCGACCCCAAGGGGGTAAAACGGGGGTTGGAAGTTTGTATGAAAGTCCTATGTTTAAGAAGTAAGAGACTTGAAATTTAAAATGTTTGCTCTATAAATGGTGAGCAGGTGTCCAAATAATGTATCTTTAAAAATCAACTCCCTTTTTGGGTTAAAACGGGGGATGGTAGGTTGACTCACTCATCGCTAAATCTCCGAACTATAACAGTTACAAACTTGAAATTTGGCAGGTAGGTTCCTTATAGGTTTTAAACATCCACTAAGACCGGATGAAAAAAAAGAAGAAAGGTCACTGACTCACTCATCAAGAGAACTCAAAAACCGCTGGAGTGTCCATCTATTCAGGATGGACAAAGATGAAATTTGGCAGGGAGGTAGATTATAGTTAGTAGACGTCCGCTAAGAACGAATGTTGCGATATTTCACGGCTAAGGGGGCTTAATTGGGGTTGATAGTTTGTATGAAACATATACAGCAGCTATAAGTTCGCCTAATAGATCATTTATATTGCAGTCTGAAAATAAAACTAAGAATATGGTGTATAGAGAGGTTTTATAAATACAACTATGAAATTATACTAAATTGTGCCTTTTAAAAAGTTACTCAGTGTGATAAGCATTTCAAGTGACTTAAATAAAAAAATAATTTGCGTTAAAAATCTTAATAGTAATGAATATCTTCCTAACCACGCGTACGTAGTCGCGGTCAACAGTTAGTGTATTATAAAACAAAGTCTCCAAAAGTGTATATGATCAACTAAAATCAAATCCCTCAAAACCTACTGAACGGGTTTTCATGCGGTTCAAGAGGAAAGTTTACGGAACGGCTAAGCCAATTTTGATGAGAGTTTCACTCAAAGTTTGCCGGGAAAACTTTGTGACACATTGATTTCAACGCGGGCGAAGCCGCGGGCACAGCTAGTAATATATATTTAAAATCGAGTATTAACTATTTTTTCTAATATTTTATTGAACGTGGTTGCTCGTCATGCTTATACTTCACTGGAGTTTCGAATAAATGTTTTTCGAAAAGTTTTTGAAGATGCATGGCCGACAGCAGAATATAAAAGAAAATCATAATCTATTTAAGTTTTTGTTATCATATACAGTTAAATCCGGACAGGTCGACTAGTATTATAACATAATTAATCCAACCCACACATCTACACATTTGCAGTAAATTACAGCCACGCTCACTAATAAACCACAACGCTGTTACAGACCTGACTGTTTGTGTAATATATTAGTTTCTAGTTATGTATATTCCTTAATCCCTATCATCTATGTATAATATATTTATCTTTGGATTTGTAAGACTAAATTCCCTACCATTGCTATTTAATTTGTCTTTAAATTATTATCTAAACAACTAGCTTCTTTGGGTTTTTGTACCCAACAATATAAAAGGCAAACCCTTATGACATCACAAATTAATCTGCTCTTCGTCTGTAAGTACAGATTTTACAGAATGTACTAGTATGTTGTAAGTATGTTTAATAATTATGCAACTAGGCCAGACATCTGTCACTCGTCACATATATAGTGCTAAGTACCTAAAATCGACATACCAACAAATGGTAAATAGGTTGAAGATGTCACATGTTCAGCGAGAGCGCTTAATATTGACTATCAACTAATTCGACACAACCGCTCTGGTGTAGGGGTGCGAGTAGTCGCCTAAAACACCGACGGTTTGTGGGTTCGACTCCTGAACGGGATGGATAGTTGTATTTGTATAAATATTCCTTTCTGGTTTGGATGTCTGTCTTTGTGGGTCGCCCCACCGTGCCTCGGAGAGCACGCTAAGCGGTCGGTCCCGGTTGTTATCATAAATACCCGATAGCGATCGTCAAGTACTCATAGTACCGCCAACCCGCAGTAGAGCAGCGTGGTTGATTAAGTTCCAATCCTTCTCCTACGTGGAGAAAGAGTTTTGATATCAAATAAAAAAATAAAGAACAATTACAATTAAAAAACTAACTTCATGAAATTAGTCGCCATTTTCACAATGTTTTCCTACCTTTCTTAGTAAGAATAAGGAATATAATTCAGTTATCTTTTTAGCTATTATATCCGTGAAATTTGTCTATTGTATAGTTACGAACATTTTAAGGAAGAAGACATTAAAATGACGTTGAATTGAATAAATTCTTGTTTCGATTAGTTATTTTGATTATTTTACAATAATGTGCAAACCTTTAAGTACATATGAAGTACTTAATAGCTAGTATATCTCAAATAAATACGTAATAGTTCTGCGTTATAAACCTTAGCCTTTATTAATTTATAAATAGTCATTTGTAAGAATTTCCTTAACAATATACCTCAAATGACCCTGCAATACGATTCGAATGTTTAGTAAATGCGATATGAACACATGTGACACTAATCTTCAGGCCATATGCGTTTCAAATTGCTACGTTAAGCGAAAATCTGGAATAATACCAGCGGATGAAATGATTCTTATTCCTTTAGAAATAAAGTTCAAAATAAATTGTCGCTAAAAGGCGAAATTGTCATGGAATAATTAGATATTAAACGCACCTAATGTGCTTTAGGTTATGGGAACAATGTGTTCGTTATAAATGGTAGATTATTGTTAGTGTATTATTATATATATTATTTATACATATATAAGCCATTAGTAACTGTTTTATTTATAATTTTCGTCTAGTAAATCTTATTATATGGTATGGTATTGACGTGTAAAAATGTAACAAACAATATAAAAGGCAATATATTAAAATTAAAAGGCAATATAATTATATTTGTTTTTGTTTTTTCGATCGAAACTGTAGTTCTGAAGAAGTTAACTGAAGTATAGAATTTACAAACCAACCAGCAGATACATATATTATTTAATATTTTTTGTACATTACATTACAACTTTTGAGAAGTAGTTTTATTGGTTTAATTAAGTAAAACCTAAATACTTCATGAATCAAAATATCTTATTTTTATAGGGTGATCCCTTCTACCTATCCTTCATATAAAAGCTGTATCCTTACATGAGTCTGCAGACTAAATGCTGGTGTAAATTCATATACATATTTCATAATTTTCATTGCGTTTACGTGGAACCATTTAAAGATATAAAGGATTTATGGCACACGATACATCGAACCATTTCCGGTGAACAGAAAACGGATCTCTGACTTCGACACATCTCTCTTACGCGAAATCATATTTATTACGCGGCGAAGCATACCGTAATGTTTATTTTATATAAAGATGTCTCTTTCAGTCATTAATAATGTTGTGTGACTTTACAAATAAAAGGGTCTGTTTTATTGTTTCTTTCTTCTGTGTAATTGGCCATAACTAATTTTTTACTAATTTTCAATAATACCTTTTTAAAAGCTATTTAAAATGTATATTACATTTTTTTTTTTAATTAAAGAATCGATTTAAATTTAATCTTTATTCTTGTTGTAAATAATTTGTAATAAAAATTTTGAGTCCTAAGTTTTATTGTTGAATAATTGAGGGTTGTAGAAAGAATATTAAAACTGGATTAATTCTTATCCCCTTATCGTATATTTCATCACGAAATCGTAAATAACGTATTAACGTTATTGAAGATCGATTCATACAGACCTGTTTATAATTGTATTTTGGATTTAAATACATTTTATACACACATAATATTATACTGAGGAACAAAAAATATTGATTATTTATCATTTTAATTCGCTGTGTAGATTTAAAATGATGAATATATATAAAAAATAAAAAATAAAATTTTTGTAACGCAAATTTAAAAATCTGTTAAAAGTGTCAATATTTATTAATAATAATTAATTGTATTTAACCACGTTACTTAAGTCAGTAGGAACTAGTACCCACAAAACCGAGTCTCGGTCTAGTTCGGATACTAGTACCTACTTATACATTGTGTAATGTATACTACTTATAAAATATTTCGTATAACTAGGCAAGTTAAATCAAATATACGTTAAGTTGGCTATATCTCGTAAATGTATAAAAAATAATGAAGAAATTTTGATAAGAAGACGGTACGAAAAACGAAGTTGTAAAAATCATTGTTTTACATCAAATTAAACACATGCAAACCGACTCGGAAAGCCCTTCAAGTCAACAGTTACTGGAAATTCAATATGTGTAATGAAGATATAAAAATGCAATCCCATTTTCCACGACTTTTCCTGATATTAATCTAACGGAGTTTTTGTTTTGCTCTCGCGATTGAGTTCACTTTAAAAGATTTTTCTTTTAAAACGAGTTTTATTTGCTTTTCAACGAATTAATTTCTCTTTTTTTTTTGTTTTCGCTGATTCCTCGAAAGCTAGTTTTCGCAGTATGATCAATTTTCTGTATCATGTTATTTATTTTTATAAGGGATGATTTATTTTTGTTACATGCCCAAAATTCAATAATTATCAAATTTCTAAGTCGGCTTTAATAATTCATATACTATCAGAGTGGTTCATTTAACCTTAACCAGTAATAGCATAGGCTGTAAAACATTAGTACAACAAATATTTGTATTACACGTAAGTTATAAAAGCGTATGTAGCGTGTGTGACTAGTCTGTGTTGGTGTGTGCTTTTTGCTTCGCGGGTTGCGGGTTCGATTCGCGCCTGAGTCTCGGTGTAATTATTCTATCTATTTATTTATATATGTATGATGTTTTTATATATATTTATTATTTAACATAAGCATTAAGTTGCTTACCGTAGGAACAGACGAACGTGTCTGTATGTTATAAGATATTTATTTACACGTTTAAAAGCGAGGGAATGGTGGTAAATTCAAAGGGTATACAAACGTGAAGAATAATTTGGTACTAAATTTATAGTTTGTACATAGATAACTTGAGTACAGATTTTGCTAAAACTTACATTGTTTGTAAGTACAAAGTAATCCATTATCACATTCCATCAATTCTCATTATTAACATTATCGCTCCTAAAAGAAATTACTCTTTTAAAGTCCCAAAACAAAATACAGGAATTTTATTAAAGTTAAAAATATATAACTATTTTTTACAATCGGTCAAAGAATCAAAAGTACGATACAAAAAACCTTGATTGAGACTTTCGTTTAAAAACGTTATTTAGCCGTTACGGTTGCAAAAAACTGCAACAAGTATCGTAACCCGAGACCGCTAAGAGTAAAACTTATATTGTGGTTAACACCGGTGGTAGAATGCGGGCACGATGTGGGTGGTATACGAGTGGTATATCTTGAATTAATATATGACAATATACATGTACTATATATACAGTTATATTTGTTTTATCAGCCTGTAAAATCCCATTGCTGGGCCTTTAGGCCTTTTTTCCATGTAGGAGAATGATCAGAGCTCCCAGCACGCAGCTCCGTAACGATAGCTATTGGTTTTCTATGATAACAATCGGTATAGACAGCTTAACTTGCTTTCCTAGGTGAGGAGGAGGAGGTGGAGACCCACAAGGATATCTGCTGAGTATACCTATCGTCATCTATTGTCTATATTTAAGATTCTGAATTTTAATATTCAATCTTAAACGCCATCTATCGGAGTCACTCACTCACATCATCACTACAGCCTATCGCAGTCCAATGTTGGACATATAGGCCTCCACAAGTTTGCGCCAAAAAATGGCGTGAACTCATGTGTGTTGCCCATAGTCACCACGCTGGGCAGACATGTTGGTGACGGCAGGGCTGGCTTTGTCGCACCAAAGACACTGTTGCCCGTCTTCGGTCTGTGTATTTCAAAGCCAGCAGTTGGGTGGTTATCCCGCCATCGGTCGGCTTTATAAGTTCCAAGGTAGTAGTGAAACTGTGTTATCCCTAGTCGCCTCAAACGACATCCACGGGAAGAGAAGGGTTGGCTATATTCTTTATTGCCGTAGTCACACAGCTTATCGGCTATCAGAGTCAGTGTACAAGCATCTGTACAACACACGCTGTGTTTTCCTGACTTCTTGAAGACTGACTAATTATTTTAGAACAAACTTGATCACCATAAAGAGATAGACATATGCTGTCGAAGACTTTTTTGTCTCTGTTTAGAACTTTTAATTGCAATCAATTGTATTACGTAGTTTTTAAGTAGCTTTAACCGTTTGCGCAGCCTACGCAACGGAAACTCTCAAAAAAGAATATTTTCATCCCGTTTTCGGAACATTTATGAAATCTCAGCTCCAGTTGGTCGTAGAATGATTTTATATAGCCTATAGCCTATAGGTAAATGGACTATTAAACGTAAACAAACAAATAAATAAACTTTTCAGCTTTATAATTTTAGTATACATATTAAGAACGCCATAGACGTGTCTGAAAAGCTTTATTCAACTTTTCAATAGAAACACAAAGTACTAATTTACTACAATTTAATTATTCAAGAGGCGTGGCTAAAGTCTAACGAATTTTGAAGAAAATAACCCAGAAAATCCTGAGTACATACGAGTATCACCGGATACAAACACAGATTTTCAAGGGGTATTTAGGTGTATATAAAATATTCGACACTACCGTCCGTGCGCGGGAAAACGCAGCCATTTTGATTTGATTTTAGTTGTTTCTTTGTATAGCCAGGGTGTTTTTTTTGTCGTTCAGATTGGCTGTAGTGTTGTCATGTATGTATGTGTTTTTAAAGTTTTTACCTGGTCCGATGGTCTTTGAGAGTAAACTTTAAAATATTTATCAATACAATTCAAGATTTGTCATTTTAGTAATAATTTTATTATATTTTATTTATTTTTTCATACTAATTACTACTATTTCCTATATACTTTTTAAATATATTAACGAAGGCTGTAATCTCGAACGCACTGATCAATGTCCTTCGTGTATTCTCCATTCTACGTGACATTGGCGAAATCATCTGTGCTCATTTGGCACTATTGAAAGCCATTTTAAGAAGAAGAATAATTTTATTTAAATTTACTTTAAATAATATTTTTCACATATTAACTTAAAATTTACAGTTAAAATTCATACTAAAAAGATGTTTATATTAAAATTTATCTTAAGTAATTTTAATGTATTGTTTTTCAAAACATTGTAGTTTATTTTTTAAAATTTATTCTCCAAAGATCTCTTGCACTTAACATAATTACATTTATTTTTTTACACACGTATATTTTCTTAAAAACTTCTTGTTTTTATATTTTACTAAAAAAAAATTCTCTTTTCCAGGTACGTTATCATTTACTACATTACACATTTGGGTCACGAGTAAGGTATGATCTAAGAATAAAATATTTTAATAAAATTAAGTACATTTAAACTAAATTGAAAGATAATTTTCAAAACTAGCAACTGGACTACGCCATTTGAAAGTTAAATCGTGTGTAATAATTAGGAACAAACTTATTTTTTTTTTTTTTTATAATTTACACTACATTAATGAGCAAGCATACCTTCGAATCTAATTAAATTGGTTACAATTCTTAGAAGAAGTATCTGGTAAAATTAGTTCATTTATTTAATATATACCTATCTTTGAATTAATACTTATGATATTTCACCTTCTAAATTTCAAATTATGAAAAATATATAATGTTTTACAATTAATTATAATTAAATATAATATAGTAAGTAATATTAAATGTAAATTAAAACTTATATTAAATAATAATTAAATATTAGGGGCATAATTGAGAGTAGCTAACGACATTGGCATCATTAGAAACAATTATTTCGAAATTCGAATTTTAGGACTCACTAAAAAACTGTGTACACACTGTGTTCTAAACGCACACGTGAACAAGGCTCACATAAATACAAAATGCATTGATGGCGCTTACATGTACAAGACACACATTTTTTTTTTAAATTTATTTAGCTGAGGTAGAATACAGCAAGAAATTGCGTGATTAAAATATACTTCGATAGTACCTCGACCTTACAGAAGATAACAGCTAAATAATACTGTTTTCAAGCAGTGTTGTGTTCCTGTTGGTGAGTAAGGTGAACAGAGGGATGACTGTGGGAAATTGGGAATTCCTGCTTGAAAGTAGTATTATTGTATTTATGCATCAGAATTTCAATCAAATCCGACTAATACCTAAATATCTAGTAAATGAATTAGATGGAACTTTATTGCTGTTGCACCATTATTTACTACTCATATAAGTAAAATTACCTGTAACACTTGTGATCACGCTCAACATTTAATACACGTAAAAATAATTCGTTACCCTTTAATCTTCGCCATCGCCCTCTATAGTTAGTCTTTAGTATAAAATGCATTCTAGTGCGCAAATATACAAGTCGCAAAACTTTGATTACAGGTTATGATCACATTAGCGAGCTTTGTAAAACTGCGTAGACACATAAATCAGACGGATTTCGGCGATTGTAACTGTGATTGCAATAGTTTTTGCGGATAGTCCCATGATTTTGAAACTTTTGGGATATGTTCTGTCGTAATATTTTATTTGTAATTAAACTGTTTCTCTCACTAATTTGTAACAAAGTTTAAGTTGACTCAAAAATTTGGACAGAAACCACTTCATCATTACAGCCTATACAGTCCACTAGTTTACGCCAAAAATAACGTGAACTCATTTGTTTTACCCATAGTCACTACGCTGGGCAGGCGGGTTGGTGACCGCAGAGTACTGGCTTTGTCGCACCGAAGACGCTGCTGCCCGTCTTCGGCCTGTGTATTTCAAAGCCAGCAGTTAGATGGTTATCCCGCCACCGGTCGGCTTTTTAAGTTCCAAGGTGGTAGCGGAACTGTGTTATCCCTTAGTCGCCTCTTACGACACCCACGGGAAGAGAGGGGGTGGCTATATTCTTTAGTACCGTAGCCACACAGTACACAGTACAACTTAAAATAGTTTACAATTAATAATAATTAAAATAGTTAGAAACCACTTAAAATAGTTTAACATGAACCAAACCCAAACGCAGATGAAACAGCAAACGAAGTCTAGTGAAATTTACTTCTCTTTTCTTATTTTATTGTCATTTAATATACCTGAATAAGATATATATAGTAACACACAAATACCATTGGTTTATTTAACTCAAATCAAAATCACACTTGTCGTTAACGAACCCAATCCGAAACTAGGGTGTCAAAACGATGCCTTATAATTAAGGAAATTTGAAAACCGACGTTGAGTGGGAGTTCGAACCCCGTTTGTAACAATCTGATAGGGTGGATATTCATTAATCAAGCCCGGGACAGATCTCATGCCCTCTATAGAAGCCTCATTACTAGTTCGCTGATCAGATTGTTTTTAAGATAAAGTACTCCTTATGTACCTAAGTTTTATTATGGTTTTGATATATTTGATGTATTTTCTTGTTAGAGAATCAGAAAGTAAAAGTTTTATCAGTTTATATATGCATAAGATTGGAACAACATTGTAATTTCATTTTAGATTTTATTGACTTTTAAAAAGTTACAACAATGGTTTAAGCAATGTTAATATTAATTTGATACACTTTCTTATGTGTTTAAGGCGTAAAAAGTGATTGAGATATTCTTGAGCTTGTTAAAGTTTTTACACCTCAAATAGTCATTTCATTACAGACTGATATAATTTTACGAGTTGTTTTTACTAGAAATTGAAGATCACATACTAATAGAAAAGCTCAAATGTTCTAATAAAAATCTGTCTGTTTATCAACAGAGCCATAGAAATTTAAAGCATCTAATTTTCCAACACTTATCCCATTTACAATAAAAGCAACATCAAAACTATTCCCTATAAGGTAAACCTCGATTGTTCACAAGTGTAATTGAATAAGCTTCTGTGTATTTAGGCCCATTGGTAAGTGACCTTTACTTTGATAGGCATATTTGGATCTGCTAATAGAATTCCCGTGTAATTATTTTCACGTCTCTCGGGATTTGTGTAGGCCGTTGTAAAATTTCTATACAGAAATTATCGATGGCCTTGTGTTTTCGCATTACCAAGGCAAGCTGACGTTTTTAAATAACTTCCTTCTATCTTAACACGTTTACGTCGTATTAATCTCTAATTCTTCTTCAACATTAAGAAGTGACTTTCTCAACAATGGAATATTTATAGACCGTTAAAGTTCAGTTCACAATTCAATAGTTTCAGAATTTATCGATATCAATAAGAGACGAAATAACAAGGCACTAAAATATAAATAGGTACAATATAATTTGTCGTTTTATGTTCAATTTACGTGAACTTATGTATTGGCAGTCAAAGGATGTTTAGACGGAGAGATAATAATTTTATTAGTATATCTTTAGTCATCTTTGTGAATAATGTTTTTATAATTTAATCTTACATGTGATCTACTACTAGCTTATTACCATTTTTCATTACGAAGAAATTTAACTCATCATATTTTTACTAATAATTTTGCTATTTAATATGTAAGTACTTACATAACTCTGTTTACTAGAATTATCTTACAAGATCGCAACATCGGAACGCAGAATATTATTTCTTTTTATTTATATGTTATTAGTTTCTAGATTTGAAAAATTTTAGATAGTCATAACGTACATTGTCATTCACGGTGTAAATATAAAACTACTTTAAGTTAACTTAGGCTTTACTTGCTGAGGGATACAAGTTTCACACGTCTATAAGACCTTAGGGTCATAAGTCAAGAGGGAGTTGACGTTAATTTGATTGCTCGAAATGAACACTATTCGAGTTAGGACGGTATTATTAAATAAGTTTGGATATGGACCCTGTCCTGATTAAAACTTAAACGTGTGGTAAACATTTTAGACAGTGTTTGTGACCGAGTTTATATTAAATTGTTAGTTTAACTTCATAAACTGAAAGAAAAATCTTTTTAACCGCTTGGTTGATCTACGACCCAAGAATTTTCCTTTAAACACGAACAGTAGTAGTTATTTTAATATGAAATGGCTAATTTCTTACAAGCTTAGGTAAATTTTTTCTAATTTATTACAGAATTATAAGATCATTGGCATTCTTTATCTATAATCGTGCGAAAAAAATTTATTTTATCGTATAAATCAGCTGTAATCTTATCATCTATTTTTTCAAACACTTGTGGCAAATTCTCGTAAGCAATAACTAAAAAATGTCTAGGTTAAAATGTAAAAAAAATGTGAATGTCTACATATAATTATAGTTATAAAATTTCCAAAAATGATCTATTATTCGTAGATTTACCTGCGATGGGAATTCGTCAAATTTTTTATTAATTTATGCACCAGAATTTCAAACATATTCGACTTACTAAACGAATAACCTAAATATCTAGTAAATGAATTAGATGGAACTTTATTTCTACTGCACCATTATTTACTATTTCCAAAAGCAAAATTTCCTGTAACACTTGTGATCACGCCCAACATTTGACACACGTAAAAGTAATTCACAACGGTTCCCTTAAATCTACGCCATCGCCCTCTATAATTAGTCTTTGGTATAAAATGCATTCTACTAATGGACGTTTTATTCCACCCCTCTCGACTATCGAGTGACCCCGTCCTTTCATTAGTGCATTACCCAGCGTTTACACCTTGGTTTAAGTGGTGGTATCGGAAGCATTATTAATTTTGTTTGCCCTATACCTCTTTGGGATTAAAATCATTTATCATGTCGGTTTCATTTAATTCATATTTTTTTAAGTGTGTTTGCGTTTTCGATTATTTACTACTACTATACTTAATAAAACTAATAGTACTTTTGAAATTAAAGGAACTAATAGTGCTTTTGAAATTAAGTTAATATATCTGTTTTACTTACCACTTAAGTTTAAGTTATTACAAGCTAGCTATTTACAATAACTTTAATCACGTCGCGATGATTAGTTGATTTATTTGTCAATTATTTGACAATAATATTGACGGTCGTGTTTACACAAAAAGTCTTAGTTTTTTCCTAGAAAAAAAATATTCGTTTATATATAATAGCGTAGGAAAATATTTATAACCTATAAAATATATATCTACATCACCTCATTTTATTCTAAAAATTTAAAAAAGAAATGGACTCACACAAAAATTTGCAAATTGAATCGTACCGAAAAAACAAAAAGAAAAAAATTCAAACCGTCAAAAGTGAGATGTTTCAAACCTAGACTTCAAATGGTACTCGTTTGTAAACTGAACACGAACTAAATATTTGTTAACGTTCAGGAAAACTGAGATCCAAAACAGGGTATTTGTTTCTTTACAGGTTAATGCCATAACATTAGTATTCTGTCCATTTAACATTTATTTGGTTCAGATCCGAAGTAGGAATCGCTTTCGAGTTTGATGAAAAATGTTTCTTTTACTTTATTATAACGAATTTATTCAAAGCAATATTCTTATTGCAGTTATAAGTGACTATTAAACGTTAAAGTTAAATCATTTATTCAAATATTTTTATAGATTAGATAAAGGTTTTGTTTTATAGTCTAGACTATATTTATTAATTTAAAATTAATTATTTATTCAACGCAATATATTATAAAGTCACCCGTGTAAAGTTGGCACATTTACAGCGATCGGTTCTGACGCTCATACATATTTATATGGCTGACTCGGTGACGCATTCAATGACTCTCAGCTACCTGTATATTTAGCTGCTCGATAGGGTCCTGAGGTGATTGTTGGTGTCAAATAAATATCTCAATTTTATATCTCGTTTTTTTTTATAACTTATGGAATTAAATATTAATGTTCAAACTTTGTACTCTGTTGTCAGAAATAAATTTGACAATTCATATTACAAATACCGACTCTTATTAAACATTTTTCACGATTTCATAAAACGCTTAATATTAAAACATTTTATGTAAAAAATACCGTCAAACCAGAAAGCATCGTCACTAAACAATATTCCCGCAAAAAAAAATGAAAATTAATTTCCTGACGCTACATTTCTTGTCTAAATATAAATAAGAGAAGGCTCGAAGGCTTAGCGTCTGTCGGCGGTTGTGTCCTCGCTTCATAATATCGCCCTGTTGACACCGCTCGCTCGATTCAGCGGCCATATTCGGCCGCCATTTTGGACGCGCCAAAGCGCGGGAAGCTCGCTGTCATGGCGGCAAAAATAATTAGATTTCGTCGGCGCACTTCTTCTCGGTTCATTTCTGTATGTTTTGTTAATTATTTCTTCATGATGGGCCTCGGTATTTTCATTTTTCTGTTTTCATATTGCAAAGGTGTGAATTTTTGTTTGTCGTTTAATATGAAATTACTGTCAGGTTGTTGGTGTTTATATTTCCATTGCTTATTTTTTTAATAGATGTAATTTTATTTTAATATCTTTTCCTATACTTAACGTACACTATCAAATGATATAAAAACAAATAAACACGACTTAAATGGCGTTTTCGTCCCAATGACAAATTCATTGAATATATTCAGTTAAAAAATAAACCTTTTAAAAATGAACGTTCACACAAATAAATTCTATTAAATTAAGCTGACGCTTCGACAACAAAATGTGAGCCCCCTTGAACTCGCAAATTGATATTAATTGTATTACAAGCCCCGACCACTGCGCCCCGTGTGTTTTTCTTAACAATCAACCATTTGTACATAGTCTGTGGCATCCGCAAAATAGACTCCATTCCAATTTTTACTCTGTTCCATTCACCGAATGCCTATTTTATCTGTGCTCGCGAAGGAAATTAAATTCATTTAGTATCTTTTGTCCCTTTCGACACTTTTAAATTAAATTGAAAATATTCGAAATATAAATTGTGACGGGAATCCAGCCGCTTAGGAAATTTGTACTAATTTCAGTTGTCAAACTAGCGCGGGGAAAGGTTTTGGGGAGCCATCTTGTACAGTTAATGTAGTGCAAATGCAAATTAACTCTAATTTTTGGTTGTGAAACGCGATAACTTTTAAATTGTTGTGGGATAATATCCGTACCGATTTGAATTTAGTAAGTAACAGTTCGTAATGTAATTATAGGGATGAATAAAGAAATAAAATAAAGGAATAAGGAATGCTAATCCCTCGAGAATGCTACCTTTACATTTACTAAGTATAAAAAAACCATCAAAACTCCATTTTTTTTTTTTTTTTTTTTGTCTAGAGAAACTGTCGTTATAATATAAAATCTTTTTTTAACTTAAAATAGAAACGTTATTTTTAGCAATTGTAACTTATCTGTAATCGAACAAAGATATATCGTTCCAACGTAATCTTGATATTTTCTTCGATGTTTTCGCGATAAGTACAAGTTGAAAAAGTCAAAACGGACTTCGATGAGGCCAACTTTGTTACTCCTCTTTCCTGCTATCAACAACTATAATAATTGGAAAAGTTTACTCATTATATTTTCGGCAGGCTTGTGACGCGAGTGCTACGTTCAAAAAACAGAATTTCTAATATATACTTACTTGAGTTTCTTTCGCGTCGTCTGCTTATTGTTAAAAGTGTGTGCCGTTTATGTGTAAGTATGTCATGTGTTTGTGTGTATGAATGTAAAAATATAAAATATATTTAATGAAATCAAACGAAACTTATGTTATTCTATCTTCAACATATTTAACGGTTCTCAAAGGTACGAAAAGAGCATATTATGAGAGAGAATATTAAATGTCTGCATTAATGTCACGTAACTTGGAGAACACATGAAGAAAGTTTATTGTTATGGCCGAAATCATGGTCATTATTATAACAAAATGACTACTCACGACTACTACTTATTATTGACTTACACAATAAAAGTAACTTAATTACATATTTTTAAAAATATTTATATATTATATTATTTTTAAATAAGAAATAGTCAAAATTACGCATATGTTGTAAGTATTTGCTCACCAGAGCTCAAATGGGATTTAATTTAGGTTATTCGCCTGGGGACCTTACTAGAAATATCACGACATTTAAACCATGTGTGCGTCCGACATTTCGCGAAGGTTTCCAATATTTTATAACAAAATGGCGGGTTCTAAATAAAATCCAATTTTACCTAATACTATTTCCAATAATAATAATTTAACTTTCTTTATACTCTTGATCGAATTTTTCTACTCATTTTTTATACTGGGAAATATAACGAGCTTATTATTGCTTAAATTTTTTATTTATTTTTTTTTCATTTTGCTAATAATTAGGTAGGTATTATTTTTTGTGATGAAGTTCATAAGTTTAACATATCTTCTCTAAAAGGTCAAATTTGACAGCAAACGAAGGAAAACAGTAAATATAATGTGACCTGAAGAATTCCTATTTGTACATCCGTCACTCTGTAAGCTTTATTAAATCCTAATCGTTCTATGTGGTATAATATTTACTTTCGTTTACAGTCCAGGAGAACTAAAACAACGATAAACATTTCCAATAAATTAATTAAAAACATTTTAATGTAATTATCAAATACATATGTTCAAAAACCACTTAGGCGGCTATATTTAATTGATACAAAATATCGACCCGACTCGATACGGATCCGCGCTGATAATCAAAGACACCGCGATCAGAGTATCTTGAGCTTCCCCGTCCCTTTCAACGCCCATATCACTGGGAGAAGAGGCAAGACGAATGTGTTGTCAGGGTTCTTGTCTCCTTGGACAACTATATTTCCGTCCCGTCATCTGTTAGAGGGATACATCTGTGGTACAAGCGAGAAGGCTTTTAATTAGATGCAGTAATTTGCTTGAATGATTATAAGGATGCAAAGAAATGAATACTTCGATTCGCTTGCAAATGTACTGAATGTACCGGCATTTTAAGTTTGAAGTGTTGTTTGGTTTTTTTTTTTTTTTTTTTTTTTTTTTTAATTTAATGTTATGTATTTCTAAGTAGTTTTAAATGGATTTGCAATGTCTTAGTGTTAGAACATGTCATTGCCATTTGGTTACCTTTTGTTTTATTTTTCCGACACGGCTCGTCCTTCGCATAACCAATTATGAACGTGTTTGACTTAGAGACATAATATGGTAGTAAGAATGCTAACATGTAAAGTAAAGCTCTATCACCAGTTGAAGCTAAAAGATGTATTGCTTGCTGTCTCTTATGAATTTGCCTACATTGTTACTCCAAGGTTCAATTGTTTTGACTAACTTTTCGGTAAAGAGTTTCAAGATTTATATCTTGATGTTAATAGAAAAATACGTGGTTCGTCTAAAAAGAAAGAAAAAAATTTAAATGCTTTTCAGACCGTGAGATTAAATTGATAGAAAAATATAATAAATAGTATTTTAAATTTTTAATATCAATAATTATTGTGACTACATTTTTGTTACATTACTTGGTGTAAAATAATCATACCAGTTAAGCTCAAGTTGTTTCAAGTAGATAAGGCTTTAATTTAAGTTCCTAATTTATTGCTTCTGTGACAGAACTTTAAAATGGGACAGTTTTACACTAAACCTCTTTTTACCGCAACAAAAACTTAACTTCTCTGTACTTAGATTTGTACCTTTATTTTTTAGATCTTTAATAATCTTCTATAATATACTTGAAGCAAAAACTTTGTACCCCTTTTTACGAAAATTGTGAGGACGGAGTAGTATGAAAATTCGTACACTTATAGATTATATAGAGGAGTCCAGAATTCTATTTTTTTTTTTATAATTATGCATAAAAAATACATTAAATCAATTTTAAAAAAATTATACACACTACCGTGTACACACACACGCATATATACTCTATTGTTTAATATTATAGAAGTATATAGTCTTTGACAATAAAACCTTAACAATGTTCAAACTTATAGTTTAAATTATGGTCGAATTTCGACCACTGGGTGACCACTAGTTATTATTTAATACATAAAATTAACTTGCATATAAATTAAGTGTCTTATGAAGAAAAGTTGGCTTTGCTGTATTTGCTGTAGGTACACTATATGTTCGAAATAATTATTTAGTTGAATGTATTTTCCGTGTCACCCCAATAAAATTATAATTTATAACATTGTTGAGACTACTGATTCCTTATCATGATTTAAATATATATTAAGTCGTTTGTTTCTTTTTTCTTTTTTTTTTTTTCATGGGTAAACCTTTTAATTAAAAAAGGATAGATATTTTAAAACGTAACCCATGTCGGGCCGGGATGGGAACCCGGTCCTGCTAGACATGGCGTCGTCGGGATTGTTCAGAGGTGAGCCGGACAGTCCCATGGAGGAGAAGTCTGGTCTTTTCGCCGAGGCCAGCCTGTCGCTGGAGGGATCCTGTTGCCTGCAGATCCGGGACCCTCCAATTAAAGCGGCTGAAGGCTCCCGCAGGGGGGAACACGTGCCTTTCTAGTAAATTTCTCAATGAATTATACTTATATAAATATGTTCGGAGAATAGCCCAGATAAACATCGTGACAAGGGAATCTACTTGACCGATTTTAATGAAATTTTGCACAGATATGTTACACTAAAATATATTTGAAATTTGTGTGTTATTTTAAATCAGTATAAAATTATGAAAGTGAAAAGGCTGTGTTTTCATAGAACAAAAGAAAATATCATGCGAATAAAATAATGAGGATCGTTGAATGTAGGTTATTGCTATGTATAGTTTTTTATGATTTAAAATCATTTGAAAGTATGGAGCTAATTTTTTTTTTTCGTTCGTTTTATCATCATTTCCCATTCATTCTCCTTTTCATTACATTTTTCTCTTTATTTTTAACATTGTTTTTAATTTTGTCATTAATGCTTACAAAATTTCTCATATTTCTTAGCGAAATCATTTTAAATCACAGAACACAGTCATTTATAAAAAAGTATGTCAATGCAATGTTACATATACAAAGTAAAACAACATTCAACTACTTTTAACTATTTCACGGAATATATCTATTTTATTACTACTAAAACCGTTACTGCTTCGAAGTTTCTAGAAAAATCAATGAGTGAGTGAAATATAAAAGGTTTCTGAGACCGTTATTACGTTTAGTTCTTACAAATGTTTTACTATTTATTGGAAATCGACTCTGTTTTTAAAATGTGTATTAAATAACGTTTGTTGAGGAATACTTCAAACGTAATTTTTATAAACGCGAAAAACAAAATACAATTTCAGTATATTTTACATTGATGTTAAGATCTTGTATGTTTTTGAGGTATAATGAAAAATATTCGATATCTGACTCTGCAATGAGCTTTGTTCTATGTAACTTTTAGATACTTATTCTGGTCATTGAAGTACTACATTGTATTATTCGAATTTCTATAATACTTATTTGTACACTTCCTAATCGCTTTTCTATGCCCTGTCCTATACCCAAAGGTTGTCTGGAAGAAATGGCTCTTTAAGCGATAACATCTTCCTCTAATTGTACTACTTTTGTTTGTATCTTTTAATGGTGTGCAATAAAGAATATTATTATTATTATTTATGTATTTCATAAAAAAAAATATGATATGTTATCAATAATTTGAAATACAGTAAGCTTAAAATTTTGTTATTATTTCTTATTAAATGTATGTAATTGATAATTTAAACTTAGACGGTTTTAACAAAACTTCAGATTTCGCCGAATCTTTTAAAATCACTTTTGTTGAAGATATAGAAACATGTCTACAAAATTAAAACAAATTTAAACTCAAGACAATAACCCGGTCTGAACTACTACTGCAATGTCATAAAACTAAAACTATAAAAAAATCAAGAAACAATTTCTAGGAAAACAGATTAAGTCTAGAAATCTAGACTATTAAAGTGGTAGCTATTCTTGGTAGTGAAGCATTAAATTCGTTATCGGATCATAATCAACCTGTATTATGATAGAATACTTATTACAAATAACAATATACTTTATATACTAGTGATAAGGTTCATTTCAAAAATTGGTCTAACCTGCCAGTTTTCTAAAACAATGTTACGAGTTAAATATAGCCTAGCCTTTCCATATAAAAGTGTATTTTACATTCGTTGTTGTTATTTGTACACTTTTATGTAGATTTAATCTATTTATTTAAATAGTATGTATTTGAGATCTATGTATACATATATATTGAAGATATGTACGAGATAAGTGTAGGCTTATCTATTAATAATATAATATTACATACAAAATCCTTATTTTTAAATATGCTAACAAAGTTTCCTTTTTTACTTCTTAGTATAATATATTTTTATATATTCCGAGAAAAGATACCTTATATCATAGACTACTATATAATTTTGTAAATTAAGTGACAATCCAAAATGGCTTTTATAAATAAACTTATATTAATCGATTATTTGTTACTACATGTTTACAGTGACATCGTTTTAAAACTTATTACATACATATAGTTTCATTTGTTCGTATAATACTCCGTATTCAGTTCCTAATAGTTCGGATGTCTTCGTTTGTCGCTATCAATGATTTCGAAATTTTCCTTACCATATATTATAATCTAGATAGATAGACATATACTAATAAATGGAGAACCGGTTTTTTTTTTGTTCGGTGATACTGCGAAAACTACTAAACCGATCGGAATAATACTTATACTACAAGATGTAGCTTGTTTCGGAAAAGTCATTTAGAATATTATATGTTGGTGATCACTTATCGTGTAAAAAATACGGATGGACAGAGGTCGCTAGTTTATTATATCTTCAATGATTTTAACGAAGACTGAAATTCCATTTTTTGTTATATCATTAAATATTTAAACAAAACGGAACAGCTATTAATAACATACTATAATATATAGTACAGTTTTTACCGAAAGTAAACATCACAAGAAGCGTATGATCTAGCTGTGTTCACGTCTTGAAGCTACGACAGGGTGCCGGTAATATATGGGGACCTATTACAGCTCCCACGAACTGCTATATATCACACACGACAAACACAAATAAGAGGTATAAATTTTAGACCGTTTAAAACAGTTATCTGGCTCAGATTTTGAGCGCTTCAACTTGATTTAGTTAGTTGCTTAATGAACTCGAGTTAAATTAGTGTGAAAAATCTGACTGTCTCCGATTTTAGGAATATTTTATGGTTTTTGTTTTTAATGTGTGTGTGTCTGATTAGGGTGTTTATTTTTTTGTTGTTTTTAATTGGTATGTATTTATGTATTATAGCTATTAAGTTTTAGATATTACGTACGTGAGTGTAAAACCCATAATAGTCATTATAAATACATACTTTATGAGTTGTTCTAGGCTTTTGCAAATAACATTTACGTTATATAACCTTTTTTCAAGTGTTGGTCGCATTATATCGCATAGCACTTATGCGCCGCATCGCTGTTTTAAGAAAGCGCTTTAAATACATAACAACAATTTTACCTTACACAAGAATTCAAAAATATTCGTGAAAAAGTATAGATTTTAATATATTTGCATAAATTAAAAGCATTTAGACAACATGATACACCTATTACTTAAAGGGCCTTTGAAGTATCGCTCTTTGAAGATTATTTTTAGCTGGTGAGTAATAATCACTTGCCCCAGTACTGGGACAAAGCAAACGAGGCATAGTCCGTACAGGTCAATGGACACTCGTCATAATTGCCCACCGGGACGCGTAGTTATAACTCATATGGGGTTTACATAAGTGTTGGATGTTATATGCTGGCTATTGCTTCTTTATTTTATGTAGGAGGGATAAATGTTCCATTTTAATGTAATCAATACGTACTTTTACAAATCCCGTTGCCTCAGCTGCGTTGAGCTTACTATTCTTATAGAACAGGTTTAGTGAGGCTCCATTTTATATAAAATTTCTCAAAATATAGCCTATATACCTATAATAAAACAATAATATTTTCTACTATCCGGTAAGTCTTGAATATATTATAAACAAATGAGGAAAACTTTATTTATAAATTATAAAAAAAAAAACAAAAAAAAAATCGTTTACTTCCTGTTTTACTTTTTTTTAATAGTCTTAATATGTTAATAGCGATTGTAAATGAATATGACCGAAAACAGTTACATTAAAGCGCAGATCTTTACATAAACATTTTACTGAGACCTACATTTATTTATTAAACTTATCCTTAATAAATATATACACGTATATAGGTGTAATCTTAATCTCATAGAACAAAAATAATAAATTTCTATAGACTAAAAAATAAAATATTTTTTCTTTAAATGTGAATCGGTTACACGGCATACAGATGTTTGCCGTAGTCTGGGTGTTTGTGCAATCCTTGTGGGTTTCCCCACCGTGCTTCGGAAAGCACGTTAAGCCGTCGGCCTTGGTTTTATCATGTACACCTGATAGCGATCGTTACTCATAGTAGGGTAGGTTACGCCAACCAGCATTCTAGGAGCAGCGTGGTGGATTAATCAGTATAAAATGAGACATAGTAATAAAAGTGCTTCCTCTAATTAGTGTGTCACTACACTGAATGAGACATTTTTCTCTGACTTTAAAGATTTTTAGTGCTACGGCTATTTAACTCTAGCAAACTAATTGTTTAATTCCAGATTGAGATAAAGGTACGGAGTAGTGACAGCGTGTATATATTTAAAAGGCTGCTTTGATATTCAGTCAGGCTTAAAACATTTGCAGAAAATTGTTTCAAATATTAAAAAAAAAACTTTTGTTTTTAATTCGAGTGTTCCCATTTTTAAAATATGTGTTAATATATGTGTCATCTAGTTATTACTATAGATCGGCAAACGAGCGTACGGCTCACCTGATGATAAGCGGTCACCGTAACCTCTAGATGTCTGCAACACCAGATGCATCGAGAGCGCGTTGCCGATCCCATCCCCAGTTACCCTTGGATCTTTGTCACCTTACTAACCACAGGAACATAACACTGCTTGAAAACGGTGTTATTTAGCTGTGATCTTTTCTAAGGTCTACCCCAGGTTGTCGATTCAGTCTCGAGTCAATAACACGTGCACGCATTAGATCATTGTATTATATATTTCTTTAAGTAAACAAAGGCGCCCTTGAGCGCACTCGGCTAGTGTCGAAAATAGAACCTTATGGAGTATGAGTGAAGGTGCGATTCAAGATAATGAACTTGAAGATATTAATATAATTATGCAAGATATGGAGGAAGAAGACTACACACAGGGTGAAACCCACTTAATTAATAATGACAAGAACTTACACAATACGGATGAGGGTGATGGTAATATAGACGGCGATTGGACTTTATCGAGATCAGAAAAAAGAAGAAAAATTGAGAAATTTGATATTTGTATCACCAGTTCTGAGAAGTTGCCTAAACAATTTTCACTAGCAAAATTTTTTGATAAAGAAAAAATTATTGGTATAAACTATGTAAAGTATATTAATGCCTTTAAGGTATTGGTTCGATTTGTAAATTTAAGAGATGCAGAAAAATTAATAAATTGTCATAGTGTTAAAGAGAATGGCTGGAAAGTATACAAGACATGGGAGGTACAGTCATCGTATGGAGTTATACGGGATATAGAACCTGAGCTGTCAGATGAAGAGCTTATAGAATCCATAAAAAGCAGTAATGGTTGTAAAATACTCTCTGTAAAAAGATTATCAAGAAGAAATACGTCAGAATCTGGGTGGTTACCGAGCGAAACAGTACGTTTGTGTTTTTTGGGGAGTTCAAGACCGGAATATATCACCATACATAATTTAAGAGTAAGAGTTGAACCCTTTGTCTTCCCTGTTACTCAATGCTCGCGGTGCTGGCGGTTCGGTCATGTAGTAAAGTTCTGCCCATCAATTAAAGTTATCTGCCCTAAGTGTGGAAAAAATCATGCTAATTGTGAAACAACTACTTTTAAATGTGTGAACTGTCGGGAAAATCATATATCTTTAGCCAAATTCTGTCCGGTATACGTAAAAGAAAAGAAGATTAGAGCCTTAATGTCGGAATTCAACTGTACATATCGTCGAGCATTAACTATGTACGTAGCTCCATTTTCACCTAGTTCAAATCGTGTATCTTTGTCATATAACGGAAATAAAGAAACTAATCATAATATTTACACGAACATTTTAGAAAATAATAACAGAGCTAATAAAGATAACGAGACCAATAATAAAAGGAAGAAACGTAGTTCATCAGAGCAGATTTCATCGGACAGTGATTTTTCAATTTCATCGAAACCTGACGCATGTACCTTGGCGGAGAACGAAACGTCTACGCTCAACGGCGCACGACCCCGTACTGAGGTCTGGCCGTCACTGCGTCCGCGGCGTCACCGAGCTAAACCTAGTGGTGCGGAGTTATACATAAACACGCGAGATAGGTACAACACAGTTGAAGAGGAAATTAATAAACAATCGGACTCTGAGCCTCAGTCAACGTCGAATTCAAGGAGTGAGTCGTTTCAAGAATTAATTAACAAAATAAAAAATATTATATTTTCTAAAAGGTGTAGTTGTATCGAGAAAGTTAAAACAATTATTTGTATGTTTGTAGAATGGGGAGTGTCAACAATAATGCATAGATTTTCGGATATGTCTTTGTTTAATAAATTATTTGAATCATTTTTAAATCCCAATAATGTCTAGTTATAATAATGTTAAGGAAAATATTACAATTAATATTATGCAATGGAATGCGCAGAGCATCGAACCTAAACGGTTAGAGTTAGAACAATTGTTAATTCAATATAAAATTCATATATCTGTGATCAGTGAGACCTGGTTGAATTCAGATATTCCTTTTAAAATCAACAATTATAGGATTTTTAGGGCTGATCGAGTTGATGGCTATGGCGGGGTTTGTATTGTTATGCATAAATCTGTACAAGCTCAGTTATGTCACTTTAATCATCCAAATACAGATATTCAGATTTTATATGTCAAGATATTTAATTGTAAAAATATTCAGAATTTAATCGCTGTGTACTGTCCTCAGTGGGTGCGTACTTGCCGTCAGGACTGGGACTTATTATTTTCAAAATTTAATTCTAAAACTTTAATTTTAGGAGACTATAATGCGCATCACTTTACTTGGTCTCACACAACTAATGCCAGAGGCTCTCAAATCTATGATTCCATCAGTGAATATAATTTATTATCATTAAACGATGGCAGTCACACACGAGTAAAGCTGGTGGGTGGTACTGTTCAACAAAGCTCGCCAGATATTTCAGTGGTAACATCGGATATAGCATGTTTTTTTAACTGGAAGATAACCAATGAAACACTTGGAAGCGACCACTTAATAATTATTATTTCTACTGCTTCCCCTTATACTCCTAGTTTTATGCGGAAACGTAATTTTAAATTAGCCGACTGGAAATCATTCACAGCATATTTAGAACAATCCTTTTCTAATTTTAATACACATCGAGAACCTCAGTTAGTATACGATAGTTTTCTTGATAATATTAATAAGGCTGCAAATGAGTTTATCCCTTTTAAAAAAATTAATCTAAATCCTGTTTCTAAATTTACACCAAAACCATATTGGTCACTCAATCTGTCTCATTCTGTCGCCAAACGAAGATTAGCCCTATCAATTTTCAGAAAAAACCCAACTCCTTCTAATTTAGCTAAATTAAATGAATGCGTCCAAATTTCTCGAAAAATGATTAAAAAAGCATCAAGGGATAGTTGGCATAGATTTTGCGATTCCTTGGATCACGCCTCAGCCGCAAGTGAAATATGGAAGAAGATGAAATGGATGAAAGGAAACAGAGCGCAAACTTCTTATCTAGATAAAGAGAAAAGCGAATCTTTTTTAGTAAATTTATGCCCTGCATTTGTAGTTCCACCTAAACCTACTTTTACTTCTTCTAATGTTAAATTAGAATCTCCCATTCTACTTCACGAATTAGATGCTTGCATTAAATCTCGAGATTCGGCTCCAGGATGTGATGAGATATCTTTTTCAATGATTAAAAATTTACCGCCTATAGGAAAAAACATCTTACTTTCTTTATTCAACAACTGTTTATCGACAGGTTTCTGCCCATCTCAGTGGCAAGATATATGTGTTGTAACGATTCCCAAACCTGGTCGAGATATAACGCTCACTTCATCTTTACGCCCCATTAGTTTAATTTCTTGTATCTGTAAAATATTCCACTTAATCTTAAACAGGCGGCTAGATTGGTTTTTTGAAAAAAATGACTTATTTTCAGTAGATAATGTTGGTTTTAGAAAATCTAAATCAAGTGTAGATAGTTTAACTCGTTTAGTTTCGAGAGTTCAGTCTGGTTTCACAAAGGGCTTATCAACTCTGGCTTGCTTTGTGGATATCGATAACGCGTACAATAACGTAAATATTAACGTACTACTTACAATACTTGATAAAATTGGTTGTGGATCAAAATTATGCAGTTATCTTTGGAACTTTCTTACTTTTAGAAACTTAAAAATTAGACACGTAGAAGGATTAATAAGTCGACGCACAGGACAGGGCTTAGCTCAAGGAGATCCATTATCACCACTGTTATTTAATGTTGCTACATTCAATATTTGTAAATCAATTAAAAATGTTTTTGTTTCTCAGTACGCTGATGACTTTGCTTTGTATGTTTCGGGAAAAAATATAGAAGATGCCTGTAGTTCTCTTCAAAGTTCTTTAGACTACTTGATAAATTCATTACACAATTTAGGATTAAGTGTTTCTTCTTCTAAAAGTCAAATGTGTATATTTAAAAGGGGTGTCAATAGAAATCATGTTAGTTTGAGGATAGATAATAGTCCATTACAGGAAGTATCTAACGTAAAGTACTTAGGTATGTGGTTAGATCAGTCTTTGAAATGGACCAAACATATAAATGATTTATATCAAAAGGCGCATAAGATTTTGAATTTACTTAAAGTACTGTCCGGTTCAGGTTGGGGCGTTCACCCTAAACATTTAAGACGATTATATATTTCAATTTTAAGAAGCAGATTAGACTATGGTTGTTTTCTATACGGTAATGCCTGTAAATCAAAATTGTTTAGTTTAGATAAGATTCAAAATGAATCCTTACGTGTAATCGGTGGCTTTATTAAAAGTACTCCCATCCACGTGATGGAGAGTGAACTTTGTATACAGCCCCTACATATTCGAAGAGTTTTCCTTGCCGGTAAATTTTGGTTAAAATCTATTTCCCTATATAATAATAACACAATTAATGTTATCAATGATCTATATTCTCTTAGTTCACATAGTTATTGGAGACGTAAAAAAGCCCCAGTTATCGTAGATATACACTCAAAATTTAAAAATTTAGCTATGGATCAAAGGAAATGCTTGGGAATGTATTCTTTAGATTATTGGATTAGTAGGTATAACTTCAAAAGTCTGTTTAGATGTGAAATAGATAGCATATCTCAACCCAAAAGAACATACGAAATTTCGTCTCTGCAACGTAATTGTTCTGCATTTTTGGAAAGTAACTATTGTAATTATTATAAAGTTTTCACAGACGGGTCAAAAGATATAATGTCAAATAGTGGTGCCGCATTCTTTGATCCACAAATCAATAAAGGCTTTAAATTTAAAATTTGTCACAGTATGTCTGTTACTCATCTAGAGCTTATAGCTATTTCTAGGGCACTATCTTATATTAAATTAATAAATTGTACAAAATTTGTCATTTTAACTGATTCCAAAAGTGCTCTTCAACACGTGGCTCGGTGTTTCTCTTATTTAAGAGGTACATCGATAGCTTACGATATCATAAAATCCATTGAAGATTTAACCTCTCACTCAAAGGAGATAATTCTACAATGGATTCCTTCTCATATTGGATTATCTGGAAATGAGGAAGTAGACATACTGGCAAAACAAGCAGGTACTGATGGTGATAGTGTAAACGATATGCCTTTCTTCACTGACTGTTTACATCTAATTAAAATATACTGTTATGACATGTGGAAAGTTTATTTTGATGAGCGATCAGTGGAGAAGGGCATATGGTATAGGACTATGCAGATTGATCCGTGGAGAATACCATGGTTTGATGAATGTAAGCTCAGTAGGAAAACGTTAACCACAGCATTTAGACTCCGTTCCGGTCACATTCCACTTAATAAGTTTGCTTATTTGATGAAAAAGGTACCATCTCCGCTGTGTACCGAATGCGGCATCATTGAAGATGCAGTTCACATTATGGTGGAATGTGTCCGAAATGAGGATATTAGAAATGATATTCTGCAAATAACTCAAAATTTTAAAGAACTTGGAGGTTGTAATTCAATTTTGGCGTATCCTCTCTCAAAACCGGCTAAACTGTTGTACAAAATTGTAAATATTGGTATGCGACGACGACCTCATTAATTTAATGCATGCAAATTTGTGATGTTCCTATGGAGTGGCGTAGTCCTTATGGACTAAAACTCCTTAAATAAAGAAAAAAAAAAAAAAAAAAAAAGGTCTACCCCAGTACTACCCCAGTCGGGCTGCTCCATATTTTGAACAGGAAATTTCCTGCTGTGACCTCAGTTATTAAGCCATATATATGTAGTTTAAGGTTGAAATAAAAAGCTTTTAATAATATTTCTCCAGTATTGACTTTGACAGCTACTGTTCTGCTACTGTAAGTTATAACACGATGTTCAATGGAGTTATTACTTCTTAATTTTGTAACATGTACCTATGGGTTTAGTAAAAAATATTATAATTAATTCAGCAATTTCAGAATCTTTCATAAAGAATATTTTTCCTATCTATACTATTTGCTTAGATATCTCTTAAACACGCTAGCACTAGGACCGTACAACTTTAGTTGCAGTAAATCTTAAGCTCCTGAAGTGTCCCCGTCCTTTCCTCGCTCCAATAAATCACTGCTGCAGATGGTCCTATAGATAAAGAGGGTATTTAAAACTTTAGATTAGAACGTCTACCTGAAAACTTTAGCTAATGATCGAAGCACTACATAACTTTAAAAAGCTTAGAAAGATTAGCACAGTTTAGCGTAAAAAGCTTATATAACCTTCATCTATAGTATTATATAACTAAACCCGTGTTTTCTTTTATTAAATTATTAAATTCCAATAATGAAAAGTGTACGTTTTTGTTATGTTATAATTGCGAAAGCATCTGTTTGTTTGTTTTGTTTTTACGCCTTAGCCGTTTGGTAGATTGCCGTGAAATTCGACTCGAACGCAGTCTAAGTTAAAAGGATATATTGCGGATATAAAAGAGGATATTTTTTAATTCGGAAAATATATTTGAACATAGAAAATGTTATGTAACGGCACCAATGGTGCTTGACAAGTTTTTATTATTTCTAATTCTATTAATTGCATTCAGTTAACATCAGATATGTTACAGTTTTATACTCCTAGCAGACGTACCAGGCACACGAATCTCTTTCATGTTCCCCTTTGTGGCTCAAACTATAGCAGGAATACAATAAGATGTCGACTGCTACGACAGTATAACAAGTTGTTTTCTGAGATTGACCTTTTCTCCACATCTAGAAGTTCCTTTAAAAGGGCTGTAATAGAGAAACTTGCTAGCACGTATGAATAATCTACACAGTCACTTATCCATACCCACATCCACTTACACACAAATACACAGGTATACACACTCACAAAATTACAAATACACATCTTGATCACTCACTTTATTGACCATGGATATTTTACATTTTATATATTTCTCATTTTTATTGTAACTGTGTTTTACTACCTCAACTCAACTTTGTCTACCTTAACTGTGTAATTTAAATAATGTAAAATCCGAAAATGGCTTTTGTTTGGATACTCTGTATTGGTTTAAGAAACATAAAATGTAGCTGTGGATTTTTGTAAAAAATAAATAAATTAAATAAATAAATAAATAAATTGATTAAGAATCGGGATGGAAATATTGCAATTATGAATAGGATTCTCAGGAAAAACTAATATGTTTTAGACATTTCCTGTTATATATTGTATTACATATTTAGCAGTCATATCGTATAAAATTTTAGGACGTGATTATGACAATAGATGTATCAAAAGTAGCAAAAAATATTTAATTTTATTTGTTTTTGAGGCATTTTTTGTTTAGAAATGGATCTGATGTTTGATAAATAATTTCCATACCACGTACTTTTTTTTGACGTTAAGAAAAAACTAGAAAGAAAAATAGCTGGAAGTGATAGAAATATAACCACATTGTTAAATTTTAAAAAGATCGAACTCAAAATGGGTTCTTAAGTCGCATGATGAAAATTCCTTAATTTTTTGTCCTTATTAAGGTCGTTGACCGTCGTTCGGGTTCAGTCAATTTAGGATTAATTGACTGGAGATGCAATTTGTTCGTTAAAGCTAATGAAACGACTGGAAGAGGTGATTGATTACTGTCGGTAAGCAAGAAATACTTTATGGTGTATATTGAAATAACCATTAATATCTCTAATTTAACGTGACATGAAACACCAACTATCCACTGCAGGGCGATAACCTTTTTTCTTTCAGTACGAGCACTATTAGATGTCTATGGTTACAATCAGGATTCATAGCTTCTTGTGATAAATGAAAATATCTACTCGGGGATGATAAAATTAACCTTCAACCGTTACTGTTAAGGCTAACCTCAGATACTACACCGAAACTCTTAAAAGGAAACGTTTAAAAAATATATATTTCAAAAATTGACTGTTCTTTAATTTACACATACTATTCATATATACCCATGTATATACATACATGGGTATATGTGTGGGTATATGTTATTACCAGTTCCTAGTGGAACAGCGTGGTCGATTACGTTCCAATAGATCTGTTATATAGGAAGAAGTGGTCTTCGCTCAGCATTAAGACGGTTAGTCTTGTAGAAAACTTTGCAGTATTTACATTTATCCAATTGTTGGATTTATTGGTGACAATCGCACATATTATGTGGATGGTGAGTCGACATCTATAACTTGTTTGAATTCTTACTTATTCGCGATAAATCTGCCAATTGTACATAACTAAGCCTAATTTATTTGTGTTACATATATTTAGATATAATCTTTATTGCACTTTTACAACATTTTGTTAAAATGGAAGTTGGCAATGGCGATATTTGTTATTGATTTATTTAATCTATACAAATTAGTAAAATAAGAATGTGTATTTGTAATATTAAAATAACCGCTTTTTACTAAATGCATATAGATAAATGCGTATACATGGTACATATACTAAAATAGAATTGTTCATAATGTTTGTCTGTCTGTTTGTTCCGGCTAATCTCTGAAACGGCTGCAGTGATTTTGACGGGACTTTCACTGACAGATAGCTGATGTAATAAGGAGTAACTTAGACTAGTTTTATTTTAGAAATGTATTAATTTTATAACTCTGCGAACTGAATAAAAACTATTTTGTTAAATTCCACGCAGACGAAGTCGCGGGCACAGCTAGTATGAACTATAAAATATGTATATTTCGTTATACTGAATGCCAAAATATCAAATACGAAAAATAAAGGAATAAAACAATACTTTCATTAAGATAATCTTTGAAAGGAAGGCATATTTTACGCACAATTGAAAAATTAGATCGTCCGAAATTAGGAGTCGAAATTCGTTGTATCAAGGTCTCGACTATCTCCCTAAATTCCCATCTCAGTGTTTCAATAACATTGAGCGAGTGCGAAATCTTTGCCTTCAGGAAATTAAGGCTTTCAGTGAGACGGAGGCGTTCCCGAGCTTTTGTTCGGGGGCCATAAATTTCTACGCCATTCGCATTCCCTCAATCAGTATTGTGCTAACTTTGGTCTATTTCTTCTCGAGTAATAGGTTCAGGTAATTCATCGCGCTATTGTTGTATAATTAATTTTGACTATTAGTGTCATTAGCAAATGCTTATAGCTTTAATGATAGAATTTTCTTAAGCATTTGGTTAATTGCTTATTAAATCTCGAATTAAGTATGTTGGAGCAGAGTAAACAGTTGTCAAATATCTATGACGAATATGTATAAGAAGTACGCTATATTCAGCGAGCTATCTATCTCGGAGTTATATTTTCATTTGTTTTTTTTTTGTCATTTAATTAATCGAGTTAAGAGCCAGCCGGCCACTAAAATTCTCTGGGCAAGAAATTAACCAGCTCCCTATTAGGGAAATTCTACTTTGTACAGAGTATATATGTATATTATGTATTCCAATCACAAGAATTACGTCACAAATTAAACTCGAATATTATACAGACGGTCATAAACGAGACGACGGTAGTGTAGTATCTTTCATCCGGATAATAAAAACTTTATAACCCACAACTGCTTATTGTAACTATTCTATTCTATTCTAGAACGTGAAGATTTTACGACGGATATAACTGTTTCCAAGGGTTTTCTCGTAGATGAGAATTATTTTAAATACTTACTATTTATTTAATTTATTTGAAAAAAAAAACCAACTTTTTTTGTAATATTAAAGTGCATATTTTTTAATCAATTTTTAACAATGACATACTATTTTCTTTATGCTATCAAAATTTATCCATTTTTATTAGTTATTACAATTTTATTATGATAAAACATCTGAACGTAACATTTTCAATCATTCATTAGAAATTAGAAACAAAAAAGAAATTTAGTTCTACCTACACAGCCATATGTCATACGAAACTACAGTCAACTCCAGTATATCATTGGCTACATTATCATCAGTCATCTGGACCCTACAATGATGTATGAACCGAAACTACATGTTTATGGAAATCACCGCTACTGTCTTGACGTTTTTGAAGAACATAGATTAGAAATTGGAAATGGTATTAAAAATTCTTAACCGACTCGGTAAAAAAATTACGCACTATTGGGATGTCAAAAAAATTGTTATAAAAAGATTTCATGTGTTTAATTTTTTTAAGACAGCTAACTAAGCTAATAAAACAACATATTTGTTTAAATAACTTTCCATTTCATTGATGTTACATAAAAAAAATATCTCTTTGGATAAAAAAATATATATATATCATAAGATATCATTTGCATATATAATAACAATTTAACAGTTAAAAATTTGAACCTACTTCACTGACCAAAAAATAGATCGCCCGATATGTCAAGACACACGTCACTTCCAGTCAACATTCAAATATCTGTTATATGTAAATCGACGCTACCGTCTTGATACTTGAAGCTATTTTTATGCTAATATGAATCAGTGACTGTTAGATTTTATCTCCCGATCTTTATCGTTTTTGACGCCCATCGACTCTGAGCGTGACAGCTGAAGAAAAAATAACAGCGTTTAAATTTTCTCGTATACCAACTCTATATACATACATATTACATACATAAATATAATAATACACTTTTATTGTGAAGTACCGTTTTTATTTGAATATTGGCGTAGGTAGTCAGAAATTTATTATGTGAGCTCTTAATATGATAAGACGGAAGCGAGTATTATTATTTTTAATTCATTGAATAATTGACATTCTTCATTGAATTTCTTCAATTGCATTAAATTCGATTTCTTAGTTTTATATTATGTACAAGTAGTCAAAAATTATATTTTATAAAATTAAAAAAAAAAAATAGGTGCAATTGGCAATTCGATTCTGGAGTGTGGGCGTAAATTTTATATAATAATGTATTTATTTACTTTAATATATTTGTTACATTAACTACATAATTATATCAAGTGGCTAACTTATCTGTCTTAAATATAGATGTAACTGTATCTTAAACGTAGTTATTTATATTATAATCATTGACCTAAAAATTTACAAGGAAAATTATGAAACAGTTTATGTCACCTAATTAATAAAAGCAATTTCATTCGAATTCCGTCTGATGTCACGTTACATTCGTATCAATTACGAATCCGTTTACGTATCACTTGAATTATGCACCAAAACGCATAAGCTTATAAGCCTTTTAAGGGATATACAGACGTCAGACAAGTTTGTCGTTAGACAAGACTACGTCAGAAAAGAAAGACGTAAGTAAGTAAATAGATATTCTTAACACTAAATATAACTAGATATGTTCCAAAGATAGGCGACTTAATTCCTGTGTACATGTTTTTGTCGATATAAATAAATATGTGAGTATTACAAATAGAACAACTAGACCTGGGGGCGGGTATCGAACTCACACCTGCCGGAGCAGACACGTTAAAATACGAACTTTGTGTATAAAATATGTAACAAAATACGTATAAGTATGGGAGTCATTTATCTCATTGATACCGCCGCTTTTCTTCACACTTATAATGATATTCCTAATATGTTGATAACGTGTTGGAAATAGATGAAAAATTGTTAATACCTTTCCGAGAAATATTATAAAAAGTTACAAGCTTTCACGAAATATCGTAATTATGTAGAAAAAGTGTTTTTATACTAGACTAGTTAAATTGAACAGACGACTTACGAAGTTTATAATGTACAAAGATACATTTCATTATGTATTCTTCTAAATTTAAATTATAAAATAACTTAATGCATTTTTTAAATATCATCATCATCATCATCATCATCACATCAGCCTTTCGCAGTCCACTACTGGACGTAGGCCTCCACAAGTTCACGCCAAAAATGGCGTGAACTCATGTGTTTTGCCTATAGTCACCACGCTGGGCAGGCGGGCTGGTGACCGCTGGGCTGGCTTTGTCGCACCGAAGACGCTGCTGCCCGTCTTCGGCCTGTTTCAAAGCCAGCTGTTGAATGGTTGTTCTGCCATCGGTTGCTTTTTAAGTTCTAAAGTAGAAGTGTGTTACCTAAGCCTTACCCACCTTAGTCGCCTTTTACGACACCCACGGGAAGAGAGGGGGTGGCTATATTCTTTGATGCCGTAACCACACAGAATAAATATCATCCTCAGAAATAATTTTGAAAATGTAATAAGACTAATTTACCACAATGACTACTACTAGATTGAACATGTGGCTTCTTTCGCAAAATAAACACTAAAGGAAAAGAGAAATAACAGGTTTGAATTACGAATTTAATAATTTTTGTAAAAAGGTAACTAAATATAATGTTTTATTTGTCATGAAATGTTTATGAAGATCCAACAAAAGTTAGTACCAAAACAGTAAGGATTTAAACTTAAAATTCTATAAAATAAGGGACGTTTTAGTAAATTCTTTTCCGTATATCTTTCAGTAACAATATTTTTAAAGTACCAAAATATATTAAAGTCTCAAGTCTGTAGCTACCCTAATCAAAATCACCTATATCACGCGTGACGTAATACAGTTGTTTACGGATGAACAGGACGGAATGATTAGCCGCTCTGTTTCACCCGGGCATCAAACCTGGGGCGTCAGGTGGCCTGTGAAATATTGTAACCTAGCTATCCTTGTAAGCTTGTCGTGAAATTTAGGTCAAATCGCTTGAAAAGAGGGTCTTTATTTTTACGCTTGTACGTAAATAAAAATGTATATATTTTAAACATAAACTGTGTTATTTTTGACGTAAATATACTTACATCAATATTAGTTTGAGTATACCAAAATTATCTGTAAATAAATATTAATATTAATGTTGTAAATTTTTGAAATAAATTATTAAAAAACCTTTTGATTATTTTCGGGTATATTATAAATTATAAATATTAACAATAACAACAAAAAATACAATATAATTAACACTGAAAATAAAATAACCGAGTAAGTATTACTCGTAAAACAACATTTCAAACATCAAATCAAGATGTAATTTTTTAAACAGAGTAATCTTACAGATACAAAATAAAAGCCCTTAAATCGCTTAACGAACAAAAACAGCTGAAATTCATTTCGATAGTCGGCGAACCCAGTTTAGGCGTGAACACAAGCCGAGTAAGCGGATCGAACACACCAATTTCGTTAAAAGCTATCAGAACTGTTCTAAGCATTTTTTTCATTACACCATCCATCAAAAAAGGGCCTGAAATCCATTAGGACATTTTAAACATATCGTAATTGAAGCGTAGTTTATATTTTTAAGTGTAAGCGTACCTATGCTTTCATAGTTTTAAAAGTTTTTGGGAGTTGCATATAAAAAAAAACCTGATATATATTTTTCGTAATATTTTGACGACGCCTTGGAACAGCACTGGATGTTACTCTGGCGGTTGTTGATTCGAACCGTGACTACAGTGTATGATTGCATAGGTCATACAGATTTGCTACGGTCTGGGCGTTTGTGTGCCTATGTGTATTGTGTGTTGCTGGACTCCCCATACATACATCTCTCTAAAATCCCACAGAAGGTTTTTCAATGTCCATCCTTGAGATTCTTAAGCTTTACAGGCTATAAAATGTCACTTTATAACTACTGGGAACAAAGCCGTATCGTTTGATACTCGAAAGTATCAACACATTGCAAGTAAAACTGTAAGAATCACTTAGTCTCATATAAACAACTCAAATTATTGATATTATATTAGTTTTACTTCAAAAAATATTAAAAAGTTTTATAATATGGTAAATACATATTTAATTCGGTGTCGTAATTTAGAATAAATGGCTAAGTGTTTAATCCATTTGCATTTTAAACCAAAACTAACACTAAAGTAAGAAGGGAAAATATTTTCACGCCATTCTTTCTAGGAAAACTCGTACAAAGAGCGTTCTGTAACTTTGTTATACTTTACAGTGAATTAAAAAAGGTTTTCTAACCGGAAAATAATAAATAACGATTATCTTAAGATGCTTTTTAACAGCAAAATAAAAAAAAATATTAAAACTCATCTATAACTTATATTAGTCTATACAAATATGAACTGAAATTTTTTTTTTTTTTGGATGAACGTGTTAACCACAGAAAATTCAGTTTCGAATTTAAAAACTGTTATAGTTGTGGGTAGTCCAGTTGTTGAGGAAGACGATAGGCTATATAAAATAACATCACGCGGAGCAAAGAATCAGCTTTACTTTTATAAAAATAATAATTTATTTTTAAAGTTTTAATTTGTAAAATGACGGTTCGAAAGTGCTCTCTCAAATAGGCCCATTTGAATAAGGCATTTTTTGATTTTGATTTAATATTAAAATAATCAACAAATTATTTAAAACTACGGCTTATAAAAATTTGTGAAAACTTGATAATATTGTGGAGTAACATTTAAATGGACTTTCATTTATCATGAAAAAAATAGGCAATTTGAAATTATTAGTATATTTATAGAATTAATGTTTTAAGAAGAATTCAGGGCGTGTTTAGTTTATGACAAATGATGTTACTAAGAGCTTTTGAATTATGGACATAGAAATGTTATTTGTTAATTACAATGATAAATGAAGTGAAAGTGGTACGAATAACATTTTTATTATTTTTCAGTTTCATTTTGAAATTCATTTATCCGAAGTCTCATGAATTTTGTGCTAAAAGCATAAAGGAATAAATAATTTAATTGCATCCGTTTTGCGAAAACCGCATACGTGCGGACGGACAAGAATTTTTAATTAGTATTTAAAAATATAAGTTCACGTAACACACTAGTTAGATTTTATGTTTTAAATTTAAAAATATGAAGTTATATACCTCATTGTATGTTTTTTTTTACCTATCTAATAAGTTTCTTGCGGCCTTTCAAAATCAGAATCGACATTTCAATTCGATGCTAGCTAGCTGTGTACATTTACATTATTACACAGACTAATCAAATGATAAATGCTACTTCAATGAGATAATTTTTTTGTCAGATTTAACTTGAAATGTAAGTAATTTGATTAATTTTCATATTGTTTATTTTTATTTGTATTATTTGCTATCATATTTTGTTGTTGTTGTAATATTATTCTGTAATATGGGTCATTAAGTACCCTTTAATAATTGTTTTAAGGCTATTTTAATAATTGAATACTATATTTTTTTTTTTTTGTTACAGGTATGCCTCGATTGCTGTAATTAAAAGTTTATAATTAGTAGACTCTATGGAAAAGTTTGCTGGTAAAGTATTAATTACACGATTGCGAATACATTTCCACTTCTTTTTAATTATATAATTATATTATAATAAGCACGATATTAGCTATTTTTGTATACTAATTAAACTTGAAATTGTGATGAATGAAATAAATTTAATTCAAAAAATTATTAATTATATTTAAAAAATAATTTAAAGAAATATCTATTCAAATAAATAAAATTGAAGTGTCTGTTTGTAATATTAAAATAACCGCTCTTTACTAAATGCATATGGATGTATACACGGTATATATACGAAAATAACATTTTTTACAATTTTTGTGTCTCTGTCTGACTGACTGTCTGTCTGTCTGTCTGCCTGCCTGCCTGCCAGTCTGTCTGTTTGTTCCGGCTAATCTCTGAAACGATTTTGACGGGCCTTTCACTAGCAGATAGCTGATGTAATGAGGAGGCTTAGGCGACTTTTATTTTAGAAATTTATTTATTTTTTAACTTTGCGAACTGAACAATAACTTTTTTGTTAAATTTCACGTGGACGTAGTTTAATAATCAAATCAGTGTCGCAAACTTTCTTCTTTTAAAATCATTCATCTAAAATTAGTTTGACTAAAATTAAATAATTACGAAGCATATGGAATATATATATAAGTTGTCATCCGTGACATCTATTTCCTTCACTAAAAAATATATATTAAAATCGGTTTAGAATTACCGAAAATATCGTGTAACATGTAGACAAACACCACCAATTTCTGTTTCGACTTTTATTATAAAATTCAAGTTAAGTTGTATTACATTTGTATATATGTCTAGCATTTTGTATTACTTATAGTTCTGAAATTTGTGATCTAATTTGTAAAACTATACTAATGTTGAAATTAAAATAATATTTGATGAAGGTTTAGCATCGTAGTCAAAGGCTTGTACTATCGGGCGCGATGTCGGCCACCACATGACAAATGTTTGTATGGGGCATACAGATATTGGTGGGTTAGGCGTTTATGTTTGTTTTGTTTCTGAAACTTGACACAGGTTCTTCGCTCTACTAGAAACCCTTGAGTATTAGACGTTTGTTCGTATTTTACGTTTTTTTTTTTTTTTTTTTTTTAATATATATATAGTCAGAGAGCGATTCTATTATTTAAATCATTTTACAATAATAGAAATGTAATCAATCCATAACTTCGTGATATTTGTTTTGATAAGTTGGGTATTCTACTAATATTAGTGGGTAATCATAAGACTCTAAGTGTAATTTTCCAATTACATATTACTTAAAAGTTTTCCAAACAAAACTCGCATAATAAATGTAATACGATAGAAATAGAAGAATACGACAGCAAGTCGTAAAAATACCTTCATTATAAAATCAATAATAAGACAACCAATTTCTTGCACGCTAATTGATGAAACGGAAAACGCAATATAAAATTCAGATCCTTTTATATACCAACTAAAAGACAGCTACTACCCACATAAACCAATCAACGTTCTCGCGGCAATAACGTCCTTAATAAAAATGTTTTAAGGCACAGAATCGCGTGCATAATGTATAGATTAATATTACCATAGAGTAGGCAAATCCGGTATTAAAATTCGATAGACCTTATGTTATCCAATACGTACACGAGAAACGTTTTAAGCTATGCGTTCAGTAATGATTCGGTTGAATTGGTATTGATAAGCTAGGATTAATATATTTTTAGCAGTCAGACGATATTGTTTCAGTCCTAATGTATATGAAATTCTTATATCACATTTTTTTGACTTTAATAATTCAATATTACTATTAAAGTTACGGTTTTCTCCTGATATTATTCGGAAAATTCATTAAAATAATGTAATAGTATTATATAAGAATGTGAAAATATATTTAATGTATATCTATACTAATATTATAAAGCTGAAGAGTTTGTTTGTTTGTTTGCTTGAACGCACTAATCTCAGGAACTACTGTTCCGATTTAAAAATATTCTTACAGTGTTAGATAATTCATTTATCGAGGAAGGATATAGGCTATATATCTACACGCTAAGACCTATAGGAGCGGAGCACCAATGAAGAATGTTTTAAAATCGGTTTTTCTTTTCTTTTTGAGAGTTTCCCCAGTTAGCCCAAATCAACTATTCCACGCGGACGAAATCGCGGGCAGAAGCTAGTAAATAATAAAATAATCAATATAATTTTAATGTTATTCAAATATTAAACATATCATTTATTTATTTACGAAATACAAATACATAGAACACACCATACTAGACCCTTTAACATCTGTATGATCTTTAGAAATATTTTTAACCGACTTCCAAAAAAAGAGGAGGTTGTCAATTCGATTGTATTTTTTAATGTATGTTACGTCAGAACTTTTGACTGGGTGGACCGATTTCGATAAAAAAATTTGAATCGAAAGGTGATTCGTGTTATTTGGTCCCATTTAAATTAATTTGATATCTAACTACTACTTTTCGAGTTATATCTAATAATGCGTTTTTACTTGCCTTTTCTGTCGTCGACCTGAGTTCTATTATACCGCATAACTTTGTACTGGTTATATCGATATTGATGATTTTTAATTTATTCGAAAGCTAGTGTTTATCATGTGGTCAATTTTAAATTTCTTTGAGATCCGATTACGACTTTTTGAGTAATCTTTTTTAACGCGTATTTTACGCGTACTTGACTATTTTTTCGTCTAACGTAATTGAAGTCGGTTTTTTTTTTGTCTAACGTAATTGAACACTTTTATTATAAATGAAAATTAAACCGGAGACTGCTAGTTCAACAATCAGTAACTATTACACCAAATCGTCGTTTGATTTGTTATATTTAGATATTGATGTTGCAATAAAGTTACGTATAGATACTACGCAGATAGTGCTCAATAATAGTTTTGAAGCGAGCCCCTATATACTTCCAAAGACTCACTTTACTATAAAATACAGTCAGGGGACTGTGATAGTTATCCGAAATTCTAAGGTAAAATAATTTACGAACCGTTGGTTCCCAGACGAAATTACTGTTTCAGTTTCGCGTTAGAAGACGCAATTCAACATTTCAGTTTGTTTTTAATCGCCATCTATTCGCTCAGGAGTCCGTTAACAATATCAAAACAATAGACAAAGCGGGGCAGGTTACAAAGCGGGTTAAGGCAAAGTTTGAAAAGCCGGCTCGAAGCCGTCGGATAAATCACAGGTCCCGATTATGAAACACAAACAGTAGCCACCGAGGGTAGTTGCAGAATGTTTGGTTAGACTGTTTTTGTTGGCTATAATATCCCTTTTTGAAGAAGTAATTAACAATGTTGAAATCGCTCTAAAACTGCGTTAGCCTAAGGAAAATACTCTTAAAATAAAGGTTTGCAAATTAAAGCTAAATTCATTAAGGAAACGCTTTGAAAAATAACAAAAGAAATCAACAAACCGTACTTCCCTAATCAGAAAGCGTTGCTCTTGTAAATACTCGGCTTTTAACTCTTAACACCCTTTATTTTTTTTACCTAACCCTATTATAGCAAATCCTTCATAAATCAATTATCAGTCGTGTAACACTAAAATACCTACTCGGGGTACACCTGAGCCCTGAACGCTAGCAGTTCCCACCTGCTAATGTCGTGTACCGTTAAGCCGATAATTACGGGATTATGCCCCCTCTGTCTGAGTCCCCGTCCCCGCACTCGAGTCCCCCCACTTCACTTTGCTTCAATGCACCGCAGTATGTGTGGTAATGGTTTTTAGGGTTATAATTTTTTTCGTCTGATAGAATTTTTCGTGAATAATTTCTGCGTAATTGTACTTCGGGTGTTTCTCTTTCTTTGTTTTGTGAGCACAGATGGTTGACAGGTGCCAGGGTTTTTATCGTGGAAGCAAAATTATGCACTACGGAGTGTTCTCATTGACTTTAATATTTATTATCATGCACAACAATAATTTATCCTTAAAACGCATTCTCAATTTAAGCGAGTAGTTTCAAATACAGCTAAAATAATTTTTGAAAAGAAAATTTTTACATTTAAATGGAAGTTTCTAAAAAATACGCGTTGATTTGTTTTCGTAGGTAATAATAAAAAGGAATACCTAACATATTTGTAAATAAAAGTTTCTCGTCTCAGTAATTATGATAATGATAATTTCATTACCTCATTACTAAATCAAATACTGCTCAATATTCCTTAAAATATGTTAACCGAAGTATTAAGCAATCCCAAATTTAACAAGCCGTAAAATATAGTAAACTTCGAAATTCATCCACTACAATCAAATCTAGTTTGATTTCTTAGATTTACCGTCGACCTTCGTACGAAAGACATTATTTCAATTAATTCCTTAAACTGTGACCAAACTCAATTAAATTAATGACTATCTTACATTCTATGAAATCCTGGTCGAAACGGAACAGTGAAATCCGGCGTCTTATTAGACCAAGTTGGATTGGATAGTAATTTATTACGGTTATTGCAAATTCTGGCGGGGTTGTTGAGGCCTCGCATAAGTTACATGCAGGGTTGAAATTGTAGCTGAGTTTGTTAATTATATAATATTGATATTGACTATGTTTTATGTTGTATCGATACATAATATAAAAATAATAATATTGAAATTTACATAGTATTGTTTTGTATTTTTGATAGAGTGTATGTGTGTCTGGTACAAATAAAAATTATTTTTTTACTGTCCCTATTTTTAAAATGTACTTAATCTATACAAATAAATAAAATGGAACTGTCTGTTTGTAGTATTAAAATAACCGCGCTTTAGTAAATTTATTTGTATGTATAACACGGTACATATACCAAAATAACACTTTTTATAATTTTTGTCTGTCTGTCTATCCATCTGTCTGTCTGTCTGTCTGTCTTTCTTTCTGTTTGTTTGTTTGTTCTTGCTGGACCGATTTTCACGGGACTTTGACTGGCAGATAGCTGATGTAATAAGGAGTAACTTAAGCTACTTTTATTTAATATTTTTATTTCATTTTATAACTCTGCGAACTGAACAATAACTATTTTGTTAAATATCACGCGGACGAAGTCGCGAGCACATCTAGTATATAAATAAATTTCTTCGAATAAAATTACTAATCACAACACAATATTTTACAACTAGGAATAAAGGTTATTGTAGTTAAAAGTAGTAGTAATAAGTAGTATTAATATTTACATCTTTATTATAGTAACGGTATGAAAATTTTTCTAATGTGGTTACACATAAAAAACGTTTCATTAAATAATATCTTTCGTAAGATTGTAATATAAAGCACTTATTACAAATTTCTCTAACACCAATACATTTTGAGTTATTTTTAAGATGTTCAAGTTAATTTATTGTCGGACAAATTAAAATTTCCAAAAAAAATCTAATTGAAGTTCTTCTGTAATACAGTTTTCATTAATATCAATTTATCAATGAAAGAGTGCGATATGTATTTCAGGTTTTATATAAATGTGACCACTTAAAAACATAGTAACTGACCAAATTTTTTTATGTCTATAACATACAGTACACACGTTTTTAACTTAAAGTTAGTGTTATAGGTGACAGCTGACTGATTTAGCTACAAAGTTTTTATAAATAAAAATAAATAACACTTATAGAACAAATACATACAATACTCCCAGTTATAGTTTAGTCGCGGGAATCGAACCCATAGAGTAGAAAGTAGCAGTAGAAAGCAAACTGCGCTAACTGGCAGTAGTCATAATAATTTTTGGTGTCTGTCTGATAATAAATATATTTTGAAATTGTTTTGCTTACTAGTCAACTAAACAAATTACGAAGTTTTGTGACAGACTTTCACCTCGCAGCGTTGCTCGCATTGATAACACAATTTTTGCTATTCTGATTTTCCCCCTTAAAATATAGCCTATGTGATAATGTAGCATTCTCTCGGTGAAGCAATTTTTAAAATCGGCTTAGTAGTTTTTTAGTTTATCCTATAAGCTGTCCTACGGCAGCAAAGAATATAGCCCCCGCCCCTCTCTTCCCGTGGTTGTCGTAAGAGGCGACTAAGGGATAACACAGTTCCACTACCACCTTGGAACTTATAAAGCCGACCGGTGGCGGGATAGTCATTCAACTACTGGCTTTGAAATACACAGACCGAAGATGGGCAGCAGCGTCTTCGGTGCGACAAAGCCAGCCCTGCGGTCACCAACCAGCCTGCCCAGCGTGGTGACTATGAGCAACACACATAAGTGCACGCCATTTTTGAGGCTAACTTGTAGAGGCCTATGTCTATCAGTGGACTGCGATAGGCTGAAGTGAATTTATCCATTACAAACATTTAAAAATACAAATATATCCTCTTTATAACAATAGCATAGAAGTATTGCAAATAGTTTTTTCCCTTACAATATTTATTCAAAGAAAAACAATATCAACTAAAAGGTCAATACACTACCTGTTTAAAATCAAACTAAAAACAGACTCCATACATTTAGTATCACAGATACAATGAAGTTAGGATTTAAGACGAAATTACAAGGCCGTAAACGAGATCAAGTACAACGATGAAAGATTACGTAAATAACCTTAAGCTGGGTACAGACTTGATGATTTAGATGAAGATGTTTTAGTGTGTTCACGAAGTTTTAGGTCTAGGGTTAGAATAGAATAGATTTTTTTTAAATCAGATTAGGTTATCGTGAAACGTCAATAGCAAGGTATTGTAGGCTTAGCACAATTTATGTAAGTTATGTTCGCAATGAGCCTCCACAACAATAATTTATGACAAAACTCCAAATTCGGTTTCTCATTAGATTTAAAAACCATATACCAATACTCCTTACCCCATATAAATATGCAATTACTATAACCATTAATTTCCTAATACATTCGTATTGATCCTCATCAGTGTAACTAGTAATTTCCTTACTAAGACTGGCATATTTAACCTCCTCATTACTCTTTAATTACTTATAAAGGTTCATCTTAATAATTTCTAAATTACTGGCTTATCGGTACTCCTTGATTCGCAAAAAAAAACTTTTACGCAACAACATGCCAGTGAGGACCCGCCTTAAGTAAACAAAGTTTCAGAACGTTCAGTACCGTAGAACATAAAAGTCAGTTATATCAAACACATAAATCGAATGTCGAACGTTCGGAAATTCGTACGAGTTACCGATATTTACGATTTCCGAACTGTTCTTAATATGAAATCTGAAAGTAACGATACCTTAAGTTTTTTTTTTTTCGTTAAATAAAAAAAAAGTAAATGTTGCGGTAAGTAATTCGATTCACACGATTGTTTGACGTTTGTTCTTTTTTTTCAGTTTAGAAATGTAACTCCATAAATGTTCTAATTTTGTGAAATAATATAAAAAAAAAATTGAGTTGGGTAATAAAATAAAATTGTAATAGTTTATCTTATTATTTCTTTTAGTGAATATACAAATTAACCAAACTTTGAAATCAATTTTTTTTTTTTTTTGTTTTTTTTTTCTGTTTATATTTTTGTTTAGTTTTGACTGAATTTAAATTTAATATTATTACTATTTTTTTTTATTTTTTTCCTTGGTTTGTTTTTATGCTTATTATTATGATTAATTAATGTTTTTTGAAATGTTAATTAATGTAAATGGTAAATCCGTACTGATTAATTTTATGTAAATAAATAAAAGTAATGGACTCCAGTACCATTCTCCGATTTAATGTACAGAATAACGCCGAATATTTTCAAAAGCCGAATATATTTCCAACCTCAGGTACACCAGGGGTTGAGTCCATAGAAAACCCAAACAAAAACCTTAATGTAGTCTCAAGCTAATCGAGTGACGTACAAGGGCTGAAATACAATTATTTTTATGGCAACACAATTTTCCTCGGCTCATTACGTACTGCGTTATGTAGCTTGCAACATTAACATGCTCGCTGTGGGTAGGGCTTCGCTAATGCCCATCGGGCACGCGAGCCGGTTTTTGATTATTTCTCCAAAATTATATCCCATTTTCACACTAAAGAACGTGTGCAGGACTCACGGTAATGGCGATCGTGACTACAACGCGCGTGGATTCATCATTTGGCGGGAAACTGTTTTTTGCACAGATAATAATAAGTTATTATAACTGTAAACAAAAATTTTGAATTTCGAATCAATATGTATACTTTTTTTAACGACCATTTTGGCTGTCATATTTATATCCAACTGGCGTGTAATGATTGGACTTAATAAAATTGTTACGTAATAGAATCCGGTAATAAACTGCAGCAATTGCCACCAAAAATATATTTTGACACGATTTTAACGTCCAGAAATCTCTAAACGCTTATCGCAGATCGGGCCCCTCGGACATTAGCATCCATAATCCGGCAAATGAGCTCAACAAAAGAGAAATTTACGTAAAAATCCAATAACAGTAGTCATCAGTCGGAGTCGGTGGATTTTGAATTTTACTAACAGAAAATATACGTTTTATAAGTCGAAATAAATGGGAACGGTCACGAAGTATATTATTATATATAATCTGTGAAATATTTTTAACACAGATTATATCGTTCGTGTAATTAATTTAGATTTTAACTTTTTTATTTATGATTTTGTTTTGCTTTTGGCTTATAGGAATGTAGTGTGTGTGTGTGTATGACTTTGACGGAGGTGTTATGACTTATGGCTTTCACATTTTTTTATATATAAATTGAAGTTTAGTTTTCGGCCGAAAATGAAGCAAACTTACAGAGATCTTCTCTGTTGTGTCTCTTAGCTAAATTTACCGAATGTAAAAAAAATGTTTACAAGTATTACTTTTGCCTTGCAGTTGTATTAAGAAACTTTATAAATACTAGAATCAAACTAAGCCTTTATTCTTGATTTTTAACATCAAGTTTCATTACAACCCATTCAGTCGTCTTTGCATTGAAGTTTAACAAACAAACATCCTGACTTACACATTTGTAATATTAGTTATTAGTTTTAAGTTGTTACATACTTTTTTTTGATTAATTTTTGTGCTCTTTAGTTTTAATTGTAGAAATTTAATTATGCTTGTTTTAGGGAATTTTTGCGGCAGAAAGGATGATAGATAAGAACAAAATTATATCTTATATGTATTGTCAAGATTTAATGGGTAAAACCAAATTAAAGAGCTAATATACTTTATTTCATCAAGGTAACTAAAGGTTCTAACCTAACCTAATCCTAACAATCCAAAATCAAAATTCATTGTAAAAATCTCTACATATGACTTTATTTTTGTGTTACTCCCCACACATTAGGGAATTCTAAACATTTTTTAATATCATAGCAAAAATCGACCGTTCCAGCGGGATCGAACCTGCATCTCCGACTGACCGTGTCGGTGCTCTAGCCAATTAAGCTATGGAACGATGTACCCGTTCGATCAAAATTATTGATATGATTTTATATTCGGTTCTAAGCGACCGTGGTGTGGTAGCGTGGGTTCGATTCCCACTGGAACGGTCGATGTTTGATATATTTAAAAAAAAAATCGCTACATATGTCTAAAATAGTATAATTTATCTTTCGAACTTAAAACATATAGCTGGCTCTATAAAAGGGTCATATACAGCGTGTTTCATGTTCAGATAGAGACGTACTGGATACACTCTATATCAAATACGTGTTTTTATTATCTGTTGTCACGCGATAGAGAACACGACGCGGGAATGTTGTTTTGACACTGATTAGGTTTTTTTTATTTTACTTTGCTATTGTAATTTTTAATTAATATCTCTATTATTGTAACTATAAATAGTTAGCGTGATGTAATATAGCCTATTTTGAGTCGTGTAGATTTCTATTGGTGATTTTGTTTTTAGTGTTTAACTGTATGTAGGCCTTAAATTAGATGCGTTAACTGTTAAACTATATAGAGTATTATGTAATTTAGCCTATCCTTTTTCTAACCAACTTCAATAAGGAGTTGGTTTCTCAATTCGACCGTATATTTTTTTATGTCTGTTCGCGGATAACTTCGTCGCTTATGAACCGATTTTGATGATTCTTTTTTTGTTAGAAAAGAGATATCTCAAGGGTGGTACCATGATAAGGAAACCAGGATTTGATGATCATGATGACATCTCAGAGAAATCGAGGTGAACCTTTAAAAATCGTAGTGGTGACTAGTACGTTTGTCAATTTTTTACGTCTACTTATGTAGTAGGTGTTACTTGTCGATGTAATTGAAGTCGTTTTTTTTTTCCACAAAAAAATATATATTTATGATAGTGGATTCATGAAGTCGATTATGTAGTCGAGTATGTTTTCCTATTCAGTTGAACATGGTATACCCAACTATATATTTTTATTAGCGTATTTTTTTCTTTTGGCAATATTTATTTCATTATTAATCATCTGTATTTATCAAAATATAAAATAATAATAATAAAACTTAAAATCAAATAATAAATAGAAATTAATTAATTCACTTCAAGTATGTTATTACAATATTGTAAACAAAAGCGTTCCCTAATTCTATTTTAATTGATATTTCCACTTAACATCTGAAATGTGTTTCTTTGAGTGCTTTTTTACTTAGATATTTGTTAATAATAGTTTTTCAGCTAATTATAGTAGCTTAGAATATATACAATTATTTTTTAATCATTAAAATAATGTAAATAGTTATAGTAGTATAATATATTTTTACTATATTATGTCTTACAACCGAGTCATACCGAGACCGGTATATCGGTTAATGGTACCCTTCTAGAAGTTGCTCAGGATTATGTCTGCATAGGTCATACCATGCAACTAGGCCGCACATACGTCGCGAAAAAAGCCGATAGGAGAATTTGACAGGCTTCATCGAGTCTTCCCTTTAATAATCTTCACACAATCATTACTGGCACATAAAGATTAAAAAAACCGCCTTAATCATATCTGGATAAAAGTATTGTTTAATTCTTAATCGAATATAGAACGTCGAATCAAGCTTACGTCCCGAGAGTGTTCGATTTTCAAACGTTCGGTGTGAACCAAGATGGCCGACACATGACAGCGCGCGATATCGCGCCAATTCTTTTGTGCCAGCTCGGATATATCTCCCAGTCCGTATTCCGATCCGATTCGAAAGGACAAGCTAATCTCGCAATCATTCCGAGGAATTGTACTTTAAATTTTTGTACTAGAGGGGAATTTTTCGCATTTGTTCAAAATGAACGCCTTATCTGACTGTTGACGAGTCTAGTCTTTAGTCTCTGGTCGCTAATGGAACATCGCATTTTATTGACATTTGACACAATGATCTTCTTTGTTTTAGACTTAGCTTTTTTATTTTAATTTTTAGTATTAAAGTGTCAGACAGTAACAGGTTGTGAGATCAAATACGGTTGACATCGCTAAAGTATAAGTGTTAAGAACTTTTTCTTAGAAAAACTTTAATAATTCCTAGGAAATCCCTATGTTTTGAAACAAAATTTGATTTAAATCTGCAACCAATCTACATTAAAAAAACATGGCAGATTAAACTCTAATTTAGAGTAAAAGAAATCTTTGCCCAATAGTGGGCATAATTCTCCCTCGTTAAAAAACAGTATAATATGGAATTGTCTGTTCGCGGTTCCAACAAAAAAAAAAATTAAAACTTTGTGTATAATAGTATTTAACTAATACGACTTCGCAAAGTGTTTCTTCGTAATAAATCATAAAAAACAACATTTAGAAATAATTTTGCCTATTAAGACGCAAGTAAACTTACGTACTCTCACGTATTAGCTACTGATTTGGTTTTGATTGACATTATTTTGTTTACTCACAAGTCAATAAAACAATATAATAAAAAAATCTTTTTTTTTGTAAAAGTTTACGAGTCATACATAAAAGCAGTCCTACCTATACTTTCTTGTCCCGAGGGTACCTTGAATTGAATTACCCGATCGCTGGATTGTTGTACCCTACCTCTCAGCCTCGGGCGCCCTACGAAATATTATTTCACACATTACGTGATGAGTGACAACGAAAGCTATTCTTTTTTTTTTACACATAAAATACTTTTTTGGTGTCTTATTTTGTCAGGTGACAATCAAAGAGGTTGGATGTATAAAAAATTATAAAAAAAGTTTAGTTGTATTTTGATTAAACATTAGTAGAAATAAAATTGATTTATCTATATATTAATACGTGAAATAAAAATTTTGTCCCCCTTTTTACGAAAATTGCTTGGACGGGGGAGTATGAAATTTCGCACACTTATAGTTTATATAGAGAAGGTGTGCGGAATACTAATATTTTTTTTTAAATTTAAACCTAATCTTTTAAAAACTTTATTGTTAATAAAGTATGTGCTTAAATCATAGTCGAATTTCTACCATTGGGCCACTAGTTTTTAGAAATTGAAGATTAAGTATGTATAGAGTTCGTATGGTAAATTCCTTTGTAGTAATGTAATTAAAATCCGTGTTAAGGGAAACTTTACCTAACTGAAATTTTGGTTTAGTCCCACGTAGTCTATAGTGAGAAAATAAAGAAAACTTAGCAGAAAAAAAGGAAATATAAACGATTCAAATCAGGATTTGTTTAAGAAAATAGAAATACGTGACCCCATTGACATTTCGTTTCAATTCTGTAACGCTTACCAAGATGGCAACATGTCACGTCAAATCTTCCTGCAATTTTCGACGTTATTTTTTTAACCGCACACGTAATTTCCTGCGCTCTTTATATTTTTCGGCGTCGCCGTGTCCCCGAACCATTATAAACGGTATTTGCTCTTGTAATGATCACTTAATCGAGGTAGAGTAAGGTAATTTGTTTAGGTGTTTTTTTTTAATATTTTTCACGAGGTTATACGTAATGCCAGCCTCTAGTGAAATATTAGCGTGATAAGAGAAATTTCGTTCGCTATAATTATAATGGCGGTGGGTTGTTTATAGTGGAAGGAACTCGTTTACGTTTTAATGGTTACCACTATATTACGCGTTGGGTGTGATCAGTGAAAGAACCTTTTTTAGTTTTTTTTTTTTCATAAGTTTTCACTATGAACGATTTGTGTAATATTGCCTACTATGAAAATTCGTGAATCGTGGCGTATCAGAAAGTTGTAGCTGTCCATAAAATATTATTGGCTTAATGGCTTAGCAAAAATAAAACTATCAGGATAATGTTATCCCGTAATTTAAGTTCACTATCTTAGAAGAAGGTGGATAATGACCGTTTCAATGTTTGTTCCGCCGCAATCCCGGTGAATCCCGGGTATAGTAATGATCGTTTAGACACTCGGATCTGTCGTTTGATGGCACAAAGCCTTCTGCCATGACAATCGTTTATGCAGTCTAGTTGTTTTAAGAATGCGACCATTATTTTAAATATGTTTCTCGTAATGATAAATGTTAGATTTATTTTCTACAAAGTTCAATCAATTTTTTAAATGTTTCGTAGTTTTTAAACTAAGCAGATCTTATTAAAAAGGTTAAAATATTTTAATTAAAAAAATATTTATATTGTTTAAGTAACTAATACTTAATTAGCAATATTGGTTTTAGTCTTTTATTTTCCGAAATATTAAAAATAAATCAATAAGTTATATAATATAGTAGTTGACCTTTAGTGTGTGTAAAAACGTGTGTTTAAGTGGTATACTTTGAGTAATAATATTTAGCTATAGGCATTAAGACTTAAGAGTAGCAGTTCAAAAAGAACGTCTAAATTTGATTCTAAAGAAAATGATAGTATTAGACTTCCAAAGTGCTATTGTGTATAAGGATATTCCAAACAACCAAACATCACCAAAGTTCATCTAGATCTATTTAAACTATTCAATCATGATTGTGCAACAAATATCTTTAAAAATTATCATATTTGTAATAATAGTAAGATTAGTAGTGGTCATCTTACGCCATCACTATAATCAAATTAGCGTACCCATGTATCTATTTGTATTTTAAACTGTCTCGTTTTACACGAGACAGCACCGGTACTAACCGCACGAATCCGGTTCAATTCACGGTCTCCTGTTACAACCGCACGATATCCGATACAGCTGCGAACGAGTGACAAAACATGTTTATTTTTTAATAAATCCTGATTTAGGGTTCGAGTTTTGAGCTGATTTCGTGTTCAGGTATCTTGTGGTTTGTAAGTAGTATGTGAGTGAAGCCTTTGATTTTTTTGATAAAAAAATATTGTTTTTTTTTTTGCTTAAAGACTTTTTTACAAAGTAAGATTTATATTTATAGCTTAAGAATCTCAATTTGGAATTTGTTATTTTGTAGAGACAATTTAAGAGAAATCATCAAGAATAATTTGTAATTATATGAGTTCTCAATACTGTTATTTTTTAAATTTGACCATTTTTGTAATAGAGTATAGAAGTAAATAAAATGGAATAAAAAATGTCAATACTTATTTAAAGAGTAAAGATATTCCCAAGACATTAAATATACTATTTCCGCAAACTTAAAGTAACTCTTTTATTATTATATTATAATTGAGAGTTAAATTTCTGAACTGATTTCCCAAAAATACTCAACTAAGCTCAGTAAGTCCAGTGTTAAAGAGACTAGAACTATAGATATACTAATGTCAACTAGTTCAAAATGACATGCAAACTGGTGACCACAGATCTTTTACGAGGACACATACATTTTAGCCGACTTCCAAAAAAGAAGGACGTTCTCAATACGATTATATTTCTTTTAATGTATGTTACCTTAAAACTTTATACTGGGTGGACCAATTTCGATTATTCTTTTTTATTCGAATGGTGGTGCTTGTCATGTGGTTCCATTTAAATTTGATCGAGATCCTTTAACTGCTTTTGAGTAATCTGTTATAATGCGCATTTACTTGATTAATTTTTCGTCTACCTACTTTATGTTACTTATCGATGTAGTTGAAGTCGGATTTTTCATCGTTTGCGAGAAAATAATTAAACGTGCAGACAATTAATCTGCAAAGAGTGCATAATTATGTAGATCACAGCAAAATAATACTGTTTTCAAGCAGTATTGTGTTCCTGTTGGTGAGTAAGGTGACCAGAGCTCCTGGGGGGATTGGGGATTGGGTCGGCAACTCGCTTGCGATGCTTCTGGTGTTGCAGGTGTCTATAAGCTACGGTAATCGCTTACCATCAGGTGAGCCGTACGCTTGTTTGCCGACCTAGTGACATATAAATAAATAAATCATAGAAGAGTGTGAGGCATTGAAAAAGTATGCACTAATAGGGAATCATTTGTTTTATTAATATGTTGAATGGTACAGTTGTTACGTTTTGAAGTTGCTTTTACTAATTCTGTCATTCCTACTCTTTAATTAAATAAAACATATTATTAGGAAAAGTCAATAATGTTTCGTTTTGTTTTATATTTATAAATCCATTTAAAATTGTATACAGTTATCTAAAGACCGTATTTATTTCTCAGTATTTTTTTAATAAATTTATAAGTTAAAAAAAACATACTAAAGTTACAGAACAATTTTACTACAGAAACTAATCGATATAAAATAAGACATAACTTTCCCATACTCATGAAAATCCCCCAACAGAACGAATATACTAAAGGAAAAACTACTCGAAAACTAAATACAGACACACACACACACACACACACACACAAACCGGATGTATTTATAGCTGCAGAACCCCACAAACCTTTAACACTTAAAAAATAATTCAACTCCTCTAGTGTGGGGCGTGAAGTGGGTATCTCGCGTTACTGAAATAAGAGCGAAAAAATAGAATTATGCTGTATACTGTATCAGTTATGGTGTTTAGGTATAGATAAGTTCATTTATTTATTAAATATAAATACATTAGTTGAGTGTGATAAGTATATAATGCCGACTTCTTGCTTGGGCATACGCTATTTGCTAATATCAGGATGTTAAGGGGACAATTAATTATGTATCACAGGAAATATACATCTATAGTAAATAAACAGTAACGAATTATGCCTAGGTAATATATACCTGAAATTTATAGATTAATAATACTAACTACATATTTTAAATCTTAAATTTTTTTAACATTTTTTAAAGAATGAACTGTTTTCACTAATCACTGAATAAATTTGAAAATTTTATTGTTGCTGTCTTTTTAGATAAGTAATAAATGATTTTATTATCAAAATATAGGAGAATTAATGTAAAGAAAAATAGTTCCAATGTTATGAATAAACATACGATATACCGTTGCTATCAGAAACACATCAATAGACCTTTTCAAGATACCACTAAATAGTGAACACCCCTAAATTGTACAACCGGATGCAAGTCGCCCCGAGCTCCCCGGATTGAGGAAAAAAATCTTATTTGGCAGGCCCTTGCAATTCTCACCTCCCCTTCACGCGTGCACTGAGTAAATCATTTGTAACGTTATATTAGTGTGGAGAAAGCTCTAGAGATTAGATTCCTGTTCGTAGTTTGGGATGAGAGGCATCCATAAATGCATATCACAAAAATTTCACGATTGAAATTTTGTTTTGATATATTAGTAGGTATAGTCAAATAGGATAGAAATGGCCAAATATATTCTTTTGTTAGGTTAATTAAAATAAAATTATCGTCATTAGGGTTAAAAAGTGGTAGAATGGAAGACACATCAACATTAATCATATACTAATATATTGATGATTTTTTCAATTCTATGTTTATGTTTTTTCGGCAATCGTGTTATAGTTAAATGGGATAGTGTAGTTATTTTAAAATCTTAGTTTCTAGATTCATAAAACTGTAAACTTGAAGATCACAATGATTGATGCCTATTACTAATATATTGATTGATAAAGGTGATTAAAATTTAATTAGGAAAGCCAAAACAACTGAAAGCTTGAACGACAGTTTAAACATTTATACTTTGAATATACAAATTTGAAATAAAATTATACCAGAAGATGTCGGCGTAAAATAAGGAAGGGAAGACAGAAATGTTTATTTATATACGTAATTATAATAAAAATAACTGCTTCCTCTTATTATTTTAAGAAAGCATTGTACAATAAAAACTTTTAATGCGGCCTATTGTTTGAAACAGGTAAATTGTATAAATTTAAAAAATACGAAACTTTTAGGAAACCCTTCCAACGTTTATATTCAAACAAAAAGCAAACGACGCGTCTATGACGCGTTTATGGAAATATAATTTTCTTTTTTACATAACGAATAATTTTACAAAACATTACCATGTTATAATTTTTCTTAATTAAACAAAAAAAGGGCGACGGTCAAGAGTCCATCTCGGCTATAAAAAAAGAAAAATGAAAACGCTTAGGAAGCTACTTCATATGAGACGTGACCGGGGGTGCATATATCACCCGAAAACTGTTAAAAAACCCCTAAGGGTTCTCTTCCGCTACGACCCCTCATTGTTAGGTATACGTCGTATTTCCTTATGGGAGCTAGTTTTTTTGACAACTTATTTTAGTAATAAAAAAATCACATGTACACAGCCAAGGTTGAAACCTCCGTTTTATCACACTGTAATTTTGTTATTTATTTCAAACAAAGTATGAGGTATTCCTTTTTTATTTTCGAAACATAACAAACAGACTTCAACAATCAAGAAAAAGAAAGTTGTCAAGTAAATGTCAATTTATTTTTATTGATTTTATATTTTAATTTAAATATTATTAATTCTTGTATATTATAATAATATTATATTTATTTGACTTGTGAGAGTATAAATTCGGTGACTAAATAACATGAATAAGTGTGATAAATGCGCTAAAAATATTACCAAACGAAGTCCAAAACTAGAATGTAACAAATGTGGCAAAATGGTACACAGTAACACTACATGTTCAGATTTAACGAATAAGCAGATTACCGCACTACGCACAACAGAGAATCTGGAATGGACATGTCAAGATTGCCATAATTCCTCACTAAGACGAAGTTCATTCTTTACACCCAATTATGATGATGATATGAACAACGATGAATTACCTCGTGATTCACCAAGCCTAGCAATGAATATGAAATACATAGTAAAAGAATTAACAAAAGAAATAGAAAAATCTATACAAAGAGAAATGAAAGATTTTATTAAAACGTTACAATATCAAAGTGACAAAATGGACGAAATAGTGGAAAATATCGATTTCTGTAAACAAACAATTCAAGAATTAAAAAAAAAAATATAGAATTATTAAATAAAAACTCTAATTTAGAAAATAGAATTAGAGCCTTAGAGCAGATTCAACAAGAAACAGAACAAAATAAACTAAATGATCAGTTAGAAATTTTTAATATACCAAATAGTGAGATAGAGGAAACAAAGGTTATTGTTGAAAATATAGCAACAAAACTAAAAATGCCTTGCAATGATATTATTCACATAAATCTAAAAAGAAAAACAAAACAAAACGATTTCCCTGGAACAGTACAACTTAAAATGAGAAATGCGGAAACAACACAGAAATGGATAAGTGCATCAAAATCTACCAAAATACTATTAAAAGAGCTTGTAGCCAATGAACATAAAATATCCTCTAATAAAACAGTATTTATGAAAGAGTCCCTTACACCCTATAATAAAAATCTTTTATGGAATGCTAAAGATAAATTAAAGGAGACATACAAATTCATATGGTGCAAAAAAGGAGTTATCCGTGTTAGAAAAAACAACGACAGCCAACCAATAATTTTGAGGACATTAGAAGATATAAATAAGCTTATTTGATAATTTAAAATTATTATTTTTTTTTTAATTATTATTATTATTTATTATAATTATTATAATTTTAATATAACTGTACTAATTATTATAAATTTACATAATAATGGATGAAATTAATAATGAAGTAACTGAAATATTTAATTGTTCAAATTTGAATGACTTTCTAGATTGTTTATCAACTAAAAATAATATAACTTTGTCATGTATTCATGTCAATATAAGATCAATGATCAAAAATTTTTCAGCCTTAGAACAAATAGTAAAACAATGTAATATAGTTTTAGATATTATAGTTATAACTGAAGCAAATATTTCGGACTCCATAAGTAATATGTTTAACTTAGACGGTTATACAATGCACACAGCATTGCGTAAAGCGCGTAAAGGAGGTGGAATTATTATATATATTAATAAAAATCTTAAAGCGACTGTCAATAAGCCAATAACTAATAGTTTTGAATGTATTTTAGCGTCTATAAAAAAACCAAATAATTATTCTGCAAAACTGTGTGCAATCTACCGTCCACCGAACAATAGTAAATGTTTATTTATTAATGAACTAGAAAAACTTGTTAAGAATATAGACTGTAAACACGAACTGTTTTTAATAGGTGATGTCAATATTGATTTAAAATTAGACAGTCCTATTAAACATAGTTATAATAATATGATGTCTAACTTAGGCCTAGTGTGTGGGATCTCAGATTACACACGGATAGAAATATCTCGTAATAAAATTAGTAAATCTTGCATTGACCACATATATGTTAAATCACGCACACTAGACATTTTAACAACAGCACTTGACACTGTACTTTCCGACCATAGAATAATTGCAATGACGTGCCTTAGTACAATACCCATACACGACAATAGAATAAAAAATAAAATTATTATTAAAAACGACCGCCTAAAAAGCCTTTTAAAAAATATTAATTGGAAAGCGATTGAAAATATAAAATGCCAGTTAGAAATCTACACACAACTTAATAAAAGAATTAATGATTGTTATGATATATCAAAAGTCGAAATAAAATTAAACACCAATCCGAAGCGTACTCATAATAATTGGATAAATGAAAGTGTAATCAAAGCATGTAAATTTAGAGATAAATTATATAGAAAATGGAAAAAAGATGTTAATAATATGATATTAAGAATTGAGTATAAAAAAGCAAGAAATTATGCTAATTATAAAATAAATCACTTTAAAAATAAATACTATAAAAATGAAATTATTAAAAATAAAAATGACCCCAGAAAACTATGGCAATTGTTAAATACACTTACCGGTAGGATAAAAAAATCTTTAGATGAATTTATACTGCACGCCTTCGATAAAAAACATGCCTCGATCAAAGATATTTGTAATAATTTCGCAAAATCTTTTAATAATAACGTTAAAAATATATTAAATAAATGTCAAGTACCGTTACTTGACAAAAATATTTATAAAAATTCAATTGATGTTACATGTAGATTCATTAAAGCCGACAATTGTAATATATCTAAAATAATAAAATCACTCAATACTAAAAAAGCACCCGGGATAGATAATATTCGCGGAGTTGATATCGTAGAACTATGTGAAAAATTAACTCCAATTCTTGTGAAATTTATAAACGGTAGTGTCATGTCAGGAATGTACCCTAAAGATTTAAAAACAGGTACTGTAAGACCTATAATAAAAAAAGGAAACTTTGACTCATATGATAATTATAGACTTGTAACTATTTTACCAATAATTGATAAAATAACGGAAAAATACATTCATCAACAAATTCAAAATTTCTATAATAAAAATAACATATTATATAGTAATCAATTCGGTTTTCAGCCAAAAAAAAGTACTACACAACTTTTATCAATATTTTCAAATTCTGTAAATAAACACTTGAACGATAAAAAGCACATTTTAGTAATATTTATAGATTATAGCAAAGCATTTGATACTCTACAACATAACATTCTTCTTGAAAAATTAGAAAATAACGGAATCAGGGGCCCACTTCTAAATTGGTGTTATAATTATCTTTCAAATAGAACATATCGCGTTAAAATTACTGATACCCTCAGTGACGAAATAGCAATAACAGAAGGAACTGCACAGGGTTCAGTTTTAGGACCCCTTCATTACTTAACATATGTTAACGATCTTAAAAATGTTGTAAAAACCTGTGAAATGTATCAATATGCGGATGATACATGTCTTCTGTCGGCCCATCATGATATAAAACAAGCAATTAAAAAAATTCAATATGATTTTGACCAACTTTCAAAATGGTCCCATGATGTTGGCCTAGTAATAAATAGAGAAAAAACAAAAGCCATCTATATAAGCTCAACGCAAAATAGATTCTCTGGGGACATACAAATCACTGCACATAGCCATCAATGTTTTCATAATTCATATACTGGTATCTGCAACTGTAACCACATTGACTTTGTTAAAACTCAGCGTTACCTTGGTATTACTATAGATACTAACCTCAATTGGAAAGAACATATAAACAATGTCTGTGACAAATTACGTGCCCTTTTAGCCAAATTAACCATAATTAAACCCAAAATTCCATTCTCAATACTATTAATGTTTTATAAATCTTTAGGTGAATCTATTATATCTTATGGACTAAGCACCTACGGTCTTACATTTAAATCACATCTCGATAGAATCTATCATCTCCAATTACGAATCTTAAAAACAATCGTACCCATATACATAAGAAATAAATACAAAAACAACGCATTGAAATTATTTAACTACTGCAAAGTAATGCCAATACACACTAAAATAAAATATACATTATTAATAGAACAATATTTTAATTCAAACATTCAAATAAAAATGAGTCACTATAAACTAACAAGAAATATTACAAATCACACATTAAAAATACCTAGGCATAGTAATTTTTATGGAAAACGTACGCTTGAATATATTATTCCTTTCCTAATAAATAATCTGCCATCGAATTTAAAAAAAAAATTCAAAAAAATAACTATAAAAACATATTTAAAAAATTCTTTTTAGAACAACTTAAAGAGACAGATTGACATGACCGCATTTTTTTTTTTATTATGATTATTACTTTTTTTTTTTTTTTTAACCACTTAATGTTATTTTTTTTCTTTCCAATTATATTCACATGTATAATAATCTATATTTATATAGCTCTATATCATATTTTTATGTTAGTAAATAATATAGTATGTACTTTAGTATTATTACTTTAGAAACACAGTGCACTGTTAAACTACCTATTCATTGTTTTTGCTGCACTGTTTATCACATAAATTGTATCTTTTTTTCTTCTGTAAATAAATAAATAAATAAAATAAATAAATAAAATACTTAAAACTAATTTCATTTAAACTCTAGATTTATTATCCTAGTACCTACCTATAAGATTTCGTACTTGCCAAAAAAAAAAAAATACTATGACCTCAAACGCATGTAGGCTAACCTTTAGAGTTACTTAAAACTCAACCACAGAGATAGTGATATCTTTTATAGCCTATGTTATAAACTTATAAGTATTTTAAAACCGATTTAGTAGTTTTTGAGTTCACCATCGAGTAACAAATTATCCCTCTTCACAATATTATTATAGATAAATGACAGCTATGTACTGTATGTCTCATTTAGCGATACAAAATCACTGGACCGTTATAATCTCATTGGACAATCAAAGGTAAACCCTCCTCCGCACGTCAGATATCTGAATATGTTCAAGCATGCGTAAAATCGTCTATTTGTTTATAAGAATACATAAATAATATCTTGAATATTTTTGAGTGAATAGTTTTTAAAGGAACGGCTTTTGTATTTTGATCATGGATTACTGAAATGAAAGGTTGTGTAGAGGCCACAACACCTGTGTTGAATTATGTCTAAAATCGTGACAAATTGTCACCATTTTAGGGTAGAATTGGATACTGCACCGCTAGAGATATATCTAGTATGGGAAGTTGAGGCTTTAAGTAATGATGTAATGGCGCAGTTTCTACCTGTGTCAAATAAAACAGAAAGCAACTACGATTTGTTATCATTTTGGGACAAAACAAGATACTGTCCAGCACGTGCTAGAATTACGTCCAATGTGGAACGTTGGATGGCAAACCTTGCACCATAATCTGGTCATCGGGATATCTGTTCCATTGCAACAATAATTTGTGAAATGATATACTGACATAGGAGGCTGTAGTCTTCTAACGTGATACTGTCGCGTTCTACATAGAGCTAGATGATAAAGACCGGGAAGGGGCCGATCAAGCTCAGCAAGAGTGATGCGGGGTAAATAAAGCTTACAGTAACAGATTCTTGCGTTAGCAAATCCTCTCTCATAATATACAACAATAGCAAACTTTTTTTCCTACTGGCAAAGGTCAGCAATAAGGTAATATAATTCCGGAACTATCCAAATACGGTTAGAACTGTAATTTTTTACATTACTCGTGTAATAAAAGTAAGGCTTGTCAGGCAACTATGGCAATAGCCTAGACATTAGCATACTCGTAGTTATATTTATCGGCAGAAAATAAATTTATAATTTGGTACGTATATCCAATTGTATTTTACTTCTATTAAGACCTTAAGCAAAGTAGATCGTTAAACATTATAAATGATTAATTGTTTTAACTACCCTTATTGATGGATGTCATTAACAATGAATGATTAAGGTAATGGATTAAGACTTGTAACAGCTACGAAGTTATACATTTTTAATAAAATATATAGAGGCTATTTAATAGATTTGACATGTTTAAACAACGCTTTTCTTTATTTCAAATACCAATGACCTAGTTTTATTAAAACCGCACTGCATCCTAACGCTTTGTCTTTTCAATTAATGACTGAATCGCGTGTTTTCACTCCCTTGATAATAAACCAGTTCTGAAGGAAATTCTTTTAAAACTTCTACAGTGTCACAGAGTAAATATTGTAAGTTTAATTGGATTTTTTCCTTTTGTTTGAATTTCCTATTCTGGGACGGTTTGGTGGATTTTAGAACAAGGAATTATAAAGTTTAGAATTAGTGTACTTAGTTCATATGTCAAATTTAGGTTCAAGTACATACGCATCAAGTCAGAATATCTAGCAGTCCATGTAAAATTATATTTATGGTTGGGGATTGTATCGTTAATCAGTAGCACGATAGCCGTTTGCTGGAACTAAAGTGCTAACGTTTTATAAAAATAGGAAATGTTGCATTTTATTCTGTAATAAAAAAAAATATTAGACAAATTAAAAAAAAGTATGGCATTTTTACAAAGGAAGGCTATAAAATATCACATTATGATCCGTAGAAGAGAGGCAGATGTGGATGAAACAACGCAGGTCAAGTTTGTAATAAAGCTTAGCACATTTCGCACTTAACAGGATTATACAATGAACACTAGTGCTTCACTCGCACACTATCACACATATCACATAGAAATACATTTGAGTATGTGTGAATAATCTTATAACAATTAAAATTCAAACATTACGTTTTTCTTATGAGTAGTTTTTCAAAAATTTTGAATTCGTTATTTCACAATATTTTACAGAAATTTTGATATTAAAGAGTTGTACAGCTCGGAATGTGCCTTCTGCTAAAAAATTACAAATAAGTTATTAGTTTTTTGGAACGAAGTTCCTTACGGCAGGCTTGACATTTGGCTAGGCGACCGAACTGAAATAATGTGATACTAAAACCGTAAGAAAAATATATAACGGAAGTGACGTAATATCAGTCACACGACTGTATAATGTGACGTTTGTAAAACTAAAATATTACAAGTAAACTTTTTAAAAATTATTTATAATTTTATACTGTCGACAAAAATAAATATAGACATATGTTTTTTTTATTTCACTTAATAGTTTGAATTCTTATTATTTTCTTTGATTTATTTTATTTTACGGTATTTATTATTTTCTAAAATACTAATATTTCTAAATACTTTTATGTACTTAATTAAAAACCAATCAAAAAAATTTAAAAAAATCAAGAACTAGAAAATATATATAAAATTCAACATTTTTTTTCGAATTGTGTTGCATCTATACTATCCGAAGGAACTTCGTTCCTACCTGGTCCCATGACACCACATAATTTTCTTTTTTTATTATTGCTATATAAGATGTATGATTCCGAATTGCGTTCCATTAAAGGTATTCTTCTGTAGGTATTATAGATCACGTTCTGTGTGAAAAAAAATCCTAGCCCTTTTTTAAATTGTCTATTAATAGGTATACCAGATAATCTGGCAACGTACTTCTGCATAAACGTCCTATACTATTTATCTTGGCCCTAATAAACGTCTATTAAGTCAAATAATAATACAAAGTGCCTCATACAACTAAAAAACCGCACATGGAAACCATTTCTTTTTCGCATATATTTTTTTTACATATTTATAGCCGTGCTTGGGCAGAATATAAATAAAAAAATTGCGAAAGGTATCATGTGAAGTCTATAAATGTAGCTCGTCTATTTAAACAAAGTGAAATTAAAAAGTGGGCTAGGATGTTTTTTAGGCGGAACTTGATCTATTACACCTACAAAAACCCCCATTTGAAGAAACGCAGTTAGAATTCGAACACCCTATATAAATTTTAAATTGACGTTAAAGTAAACGTTACGACCTATAGACTTTTATCGTTTATACAATTTTAGAATAATAACTCTAATAGAGTTTAACAATTTAAAACTTTTTGATAATAACCTTAAAATTATTTATCTATCACTTATACAAAGTGAACTGCTCTGGTGAAGTGGTGCATGTGCGATATACGCGTGTGAAACCACAAAACGTGTGTGAAAACCGGCCTATTTGTACAAATATCCCTTTCCGGTTTGGATATCTATCCTTGTGAGTCTCTCCACCTTGCCTCGGGGAGCAGATTAAGCTGTCGGTCCCGGTTGTTATCATATACACCTGATAGTGACCTATAATACACACCCACACACACATACACACACACACATATATGTTTATATATATATATTATTACGGAATATACTAACCAGACCGCAGTAGGGCAGCGTGGTGGATTAAGCTCCGATACTTCTCCTTCATGGAGAAAGAAGTCTATGCCCAACAGTGGGATGTTACAGGCTGAATTCTGATTGTATAAAAGAATGTGGGTACTTGTAAAAAACGAATGCCTCACTTAAAAGAAACGTGAATGTTACGAACTTGGCTTTACAGATAATTACGTATGTAAAATCAGATTCTATATCGACCGGCTGCGGTGAAACGTCAGTTCGGCTCAACGTATCGAACCGGACCCGATTTACTGCCGGTCCGAATCGTTTGAATTTCGACTGAGGTTCCCCTGACGTCTGGATAGTTGTGCCGATTCTTCACAGATAATGTGTAACTCCTTGGAGCTTAAAGCTACATTCTGAAGACGTATCGATTTTGAAAAGTAACGGAAATTTCGAATTTTATTTGAAGTTTTAGTGAACGTTTGTATGTGTGTTTACTTGTTATAATATGCATATACTCGTCGTTGTGTGTATTACGTGTTTATATAATTATGATTAAATGTGTATTTGCGTTTCGTTAATGGTCTCTTGTGTCTTTGTATAAAATTATGACCACAGAATTTTGAAAAAATAACGAAAATTTGATTATTTTAATAGGTTGTCTTTGTATGCTTTCTAGCTATATTGTTTATGTACAAGTATATGTATGTGTTTGTATGTATATGTGCGTTTTGTTAATGGTTGTCTTTATAGCGGGTAATGTAAGTGGGAAACGTAATAACTTCTAATGGTTTAAAACGACATTGTAGCATACTATTGTAAATTCTAAGTAACTGAGAATTTGATAGGCTATAAAGTTATATGTATTAAAACCGTTAGTAAAATTTTGATTAAAATCTTTTAATAAAAGTTATAAAAAAATCACGTATATAAGATTATCATAATTAAAAATAAATTAATTAGACATCAAAACATAGTCGTGTTTTTCTGCATGTTTTTATTTATTTACAACAAACAATTCCACAATAAAATTTTCAAAACAGTACTTTAACTGTGTAATGTATGTAATTGCACAACCAATGGCGTTATCCACAGCTTACGTTGTTTCCGTTCTTATTAGTTTATCACTAATTGATGGTTACATATGTGTCTGCAAAAATGATTTTTCGCTCCTTTTAACTCAGACTAGTAGAATCCGAGACTAGCGCGTCTAACTAACTTTTCAACTATTTAAAAATATATACATAACATTTTTATTTTAACAAATTTATTACAAGGGACAAGAGGTCACAAAATTAGACAAAAAGATACAAATTTGTAAACCCTATGTAAACTAAATTGTTTAAGGACATGTTTGATGTTGAAAATGGTCAATTATTTAAATACAAATTCTACTGCTGTTCTGTTAAACGTGTAGAATTTATGCTAATGAAGTTACGAATAAAATTAAATTTGTCATACCCGAAAACTTACTAAATTAGACTTGTTACTGAATGCGACTTAGTGACAACCCTATTTTGTAATACTGGAGGGTACCTACTATTATTTTTTATAAGTCAGTAGTCAGAGCTCCTGAGATAGCGCTGTGTTGACAGTAAGAAGGAAGTAAGCATCGTGCTTGTGATATATATACTTAGTGTAACCGCTAACAGCAACATACCATATATCAACTTTTACCATCCAAATTTTATAAATTAAAAAAACAATTTTCTACTTGGCCTATAAAAATCAATTCCATAATACGAACACATCCCATATCGGAAAGGACCAATATACGTAAGACGAATTCTACACCTGAAGAAAATTGTATAGAAAAATCTTTCCCTGACATCAAGTGACACGGATCCTGAGGGAAAGCCATAAATACACTATAAAAACTCTTTTTCAATTTGCCACTTTACGGAGATAGGGCTTAGCGTTATAATTTATGGCTGTGACGTAGATCGATGGGGCATTATAGATAGTTTATAAGCAATTTGCCTTTTTTTATAAGAAAACGTTACTTTATGGGATTAAATATTGATGACGTAAAATAAATTTTTCTAGAGCCAAGATCTTGCTTAGCTGTTTTTGTTGAATTTACGAAAATATGGTGTTTTTGTTATTCATTTGTTATGATTGTCTTAACATTTTTTTTTTTCAATACTTATTGATTTACTTGTAATTATAGGTCTTTGACTAATTTAAATCTATTCTTAGGATAGGTGTCGTCATATTTATTTGTTAATTGGTATTTTGTGAATTTGTAATATATTTTTTGTATATACTTGTATGGTAATAATAAATAAAAAAGGTGGATATATTGTGTTAAAATATTTTTACATCAAAAAGTTTAGCTGTCCATATCACACGACCATTAAAATCTTTGTGGTATTTGCCACAATGATAATAATTTGTATTCTGTATACCACAGATTATTAATATTTGTGTATTTATGTAGTTTGCGTAAAAGACGGTTTGCCAAATAGATAAATGATTAGATTCAATTATTTTATTCAGTATTTCGTTATTTTGAATCTTACATATACCTATTTAGATATGTAAAGCTTAAAACCGACGGCTGTTTAAAAAAATTCTATACCCCATTACTTAATATCATATATCTAATTGGATAGACATTCATATTTTAAATTCAGCATTTCACATTTGGTACATTTAAGTCTATTACATAACGAAATAGTAAAATATAAACCATATAACAACAGCATAGCATTTATTTTCGAACAACCGCACTCATATACGTCCGCACCGTAACACGGTCGAATATCAAATGACAATACCGTGTATTCGCTAACGAGTTTTCATGATAGGGGCTTATTATCTTATTGCATTTCGTACATGCGATTTTGCACTTTATTATAATGACATGAAGTCTATATTAGTTAAGAGATGTGTTTTAGACGTGGGGTGGCTATGTCGTTTGAAGGAATTGTTTAAAAGCGAATGTAATTACAATTTTACGTGTGCGAAAGTGCTCTCGGTGGATTAATAAAACATATCTCGAACGCTGTACCGATTAGTAGTAAAGACTGGGTTGAACCCCGAAATATTAAAAAAAGATGATAAGTTGTGTGGATTAATTTTCTAATTGAAATTTATTTTGACTTTTTGAAGTAAAACTTCGTTACGAAAAGTGTGAACAGGCGAAGCGAACGGATGTTGAGAGAGAGATATAAGTTAGATGGAGCTAAAGAAGTTGTACTCTAGTCGTGTCTAAAGCACACTCTTTTTTTTAACTAAAAAAAAATTTTTTGTTGTGAGTAAACTTTCCATGCTTAAAATATCATTTAATTTTTTAATAGGGTCATTGCGCCTGTTCGCGTCCACCGCCCAATTCGCGTCCATTTTACGGATCTCACTTTCAAAAGTCTCGAAATTAAGTATACTAAGACACCAATAAGTCGAAAAGTAATTACCGGCAATACCTCAATGTATAAGAGGCATGCACGCATAGACAAAAGTTCTGTGCGTCCAAGCAATCCTGGTTAAAAAAAATAGTTAGTGAGGGCTGTTCAACAAGACAGCGCGAAGGCACGAAATAATGAGAAAAAAATATTGGGCAGCGGTTCGTTTGAAGGTAAGTCTTTTATTATTTTATGTCTGTTTTGAATACATAGCTGTTTCTAGGCGTTGGTTATGATAAAAGGAATTATAATAATTATGATTTTGCTTATTTTTTTTATAGTTAACAGTTAAAATAAGGTGGACGCGAACTACTACACCGAATTTATAAAACTTCCACTTTGCGTCCGCAATGGACGCAAACTATACCTAAAGGGATGAATAATAAAACTAAATCGCGTCCATTTCTTAAATTAATTCTATAAGTTTAATACATAAAACTAATAACTACAAGTTTAATACCTATTCTACTTTGAATGAAATTAGTAATTTCTTTCTTATTTTTTTTCTGTTTAAAATGAGTTCTTTGCAGATAAGAAGAAGAAAAAAAGAACATACACAGAGGAAGATTTAAGGGAAGTTTTGCATGACATTCAAGAGAAGAGGAAATCGGTAAGACAAGCACCTATGCAAAAAATATGCTATTCCGATATTGGACAAAATCAGTGGGTGCAGACCAAGAGGGTACAAAACTTATCTACACAAATAAATAAAATTGGAGTGTCTGTTTATAATATTAAAGTAACAGCTTTTTACTAAATGCATATTGATTTATACACGGTACATATACCAAAATAAGCAATCTCTTTACTGTATGATGCCCTAATAAGAAGTCAGCTTGAGTATAATGCGGTAGTATGGTCTCCACATGAAGTCAAATACAGTCTCATGCTGGAACGTATTCAAAATAAATTTACCAGGTTTCTTTACCTTAGGCTTAATGGCGTGTATCCCTTGTATCCCTTGATGTATCCAACATTGTTTGTATTGGGCATGGTTGGATACAACAAGTTGGAGACTAGGAGAGAGCTGGCTCTGGTAACTTATATTTTAAAATTATTCCGCGATGTTATCAATAATCCAGGGTTACTGCAGTGGATAGATTTGAGCGTACCCGATAGGTATCTACAACGAAAGCGGCGACCGAGCTTATTTGCAGTACCCCACGGCAGAACCGAGCTAGCTAGTATCAAATAAAACCAAGTAACGAAGAAGAAAACATAACGGTATTATTAATATTTAATGCGAATGTAGATATGTGTCCACCTCGTATTTTTTTTCCATAATTATTAATCAAGGCTGATCTTTGTGGTGCTGTCTGCTTACGGCATCAAAGATTATAGCCACCCCCTCTCTTCCCGTGGGTGTCGTAAGAGGCGACTAAGGGATAACATAGTTCCACTACCACCTTGGAACTCATAAAGCCGACCGATGGCGGGATAACCATCCAACTGCTGGCTTTGAAATACACAGGCCGAAGACGGGCAGCAGCATCTTCAGTACGACAATGCCAGCCCTGCGGTCACCAACCCGTCTGCCCAGCGTTGTGACTATGGGCAAAACACAGGAGTGAACTTGTCGAGGCCTATGTCCAGTAGTCGACTGCGAAAGGCTGCTGTGATTGTAATTGCAGGCTGATCCTTTAGATTGCTTACATTCCTTTAAAATTCACAGAACAGATAATTGTTGAATTTTATAGGTGGAATTACTATTTACTTACTAAATACATGAGTACCTAATTTGTTTTTTAATTTTAAGTTCTATCAATTTTTAGAAGAATAAATAGGTGTTTTGTTTACTTTATAGTGATTTATTAATGTTAATATGTTGATTTTTAAATAACTATAATTCTTCAATAAATAAATTATTAAAATCCAATCTCTCTTTACATTATCATAAAAATATCACCTCTTTATTCCTTTTCTAAGCTGGTGGACGCGAAGTGGTCCAGCGGGTGGACGCAAATTGGATTTTATGGACGCAAACTGGGTAAATCGCCTAATTCTGAAGTTTGTATTTAAATAAAATAATAACAAGACGTTTCGAACAAAACTGAAAATTAATCTTTAAATAGACTATATAATGAACACAGTAAATAAATTTTTCATAGAAATTAGTGCGGGAACATTTTTATTTTCTTCTTTAAACTTGCCAACTGCACTAAGTGGACGCGAACAGGCGCAATGACCCTAGTTGATTATTTTTTGTTTGCTTTCTTCTATTATTTTAATCTAATGTTTAAGTATTTTATTTGCGTTTTCTTTTTCTATTCTTACTGATAAATATTGTAGATTTTTATGTACTTCTTTTCCGTAATAAGTTTTATTATTATGATATTATTTAAGATTATTGGCTGCTCTAATTATAAGCTCTAATCATATTGAACATACTTCATCATACTAAAAAATTAAATAAACAAAAATATTGTCTGTCAAAATTCAGACATAATAGTCATATATGTACTTACTTCGACCCATTGCTAATTCCATTTATTTCTTTTTTTCCAACATTATAGTTCTGTATTTTTTAGGAATATTTTGATATAACAATAATAAAATAGTTCAGTACACCTAGATGTATGATAGGTACACACCACAAATCACCTATTTGCGTGTGAACCTAATGTCAAAATAAGTCCGTTTTAACATAAAAAATAAGCACACAAACACACACACACTGTTGGCTGTAACCCCTACTTGCTGTTCTAGAGTTTTGTTTACGATTGTCTCTTTGAGAGATATTTGAAAAGAAATAGTATGGAATATGTGTATTAGTACATAAGTTAATCTATACAAATAAATAAAATTGAAGTGTCTGTTTGTAATATCAGAATAACCGCTTTTTACCAAATGCATAAAGATGTATGTACACGTACTATCTATCGTACGTCTATCTGTCTGATTGTTCCGGCTAATCTCTGAAACGGCTGGACCTATTGTGAAAGTCCTGTGACTTTCATTGGCAGTTATCTGATGTAATAAGGAGTAACTTAGGCTACTTTTATTTTAGAAATTTATTTATTTTATAACTGCGAGCTGAACAATAACGTTTTTGTTAAATTCCACGTGAACGAAGTATCAGGCACCGCTAGTGCTGTATAAAAGACAAGCATTAAGTTGTCAACCTTTGTATTTTAAAAGATTTAAAAACTTAAGTTAAAATGAGTTTTATATGTCGAAATCATAAAGAATAAATAACTATTAAAACAGTATTATGTTCCAACACCTTTGTACATCATATATTCAACTTTTAACTAAATTCTAAATTTCCATCCTTTATGAAATTTTAAATAGAAAAATTCCCGACCACTTACCATAAACACCAAAATAATTATCCCCTTTTGTGAATCTCATAAATTGTTTTCGACCCTTCATAACAGGTAACAACGAAGTACTGGACATTTGCTATAAATCATATTTATTTCACCCCTATTTCGTGGGGGTCTTGTGTGTTCGTGGGTGGGTGACTTGAGATTTCGCCCAGATACTGTTTTGTTATTTTCGTAAGGTTTAAAATAGTTTCGCGTATCGATCTTATCATTTATATCGATACAAACTGCAGTTTCGCGTGTACGATGTTAGTGTTAGGCTTGTGAATCCATTGTCGATTTAAATGTTAATATTTTATCGATGTTCGATAAATTTGTAATACAAATAAAAGTGTGATCGGGCGAGGCGAACGGTAGTTGAGAGGAAGATATAAGTTAGTGAAGATAGAAAGAGAGAGGGTTACGTTTCGTAGGTTTCACTTCAGTCGTGTGGTCTAAAGCACACTCTTTTTTTTTTTTTAAGTAAAACTTTTTTACCCACGCTTGACTTAGGTAGTAAGCTGGTGAATGCGCGACGAGAGCGTTACGAAACGTGTGAGGCAAACGGAGTAAGAGATAGAGGTGCGAGCACACATTTTCTTTCTCTCTTTCTCTCATAGCCAGTCACGTTTCGTATGTCGAAGACACAGTACAGACCTTTGTGCATGAAGGCCTCATACACGTGTGGTATAAAGCACACACTCTTTTTTTTCTAATACAACATTTATGTTAATATTTGACTGCTGTCTGTTCCGCGGGTACGGGTTCGATTTCCGCCTGAGTCTAGGTGTAATATTTGTATTTATATATGTGGGAATTCGAACAGTCAGCTGTTACATATAACACAAGCATTAAATTTAAGGAACAGATGACTGTGCGTGTGTTAAATATATTTCTATTTATTAAGAATATATTCAACGTACAGAATTAGAGAGTGTTATATAGGCTTATCTTAAAGAAGGCCAAACAACAATATAAATTATTAGTGCACGTTTCTTACAAATAACCAATAAGTAAATATTTTAAATAAAACTCGAAGAATACTAAAAACAAAATACAAATAGAAAGTCAGTAAGACACACAGAGTAAATCGTCAATAAATAAGTACTACAAATGTAAATGTCGTGGAAATAGAAGCATGCTATTATTAGTTCAAACAATCGTTTTGTTAATAATTCAATTCGTCACCTACACTATAATTATATTTGTCTCCGTCCACAACGGAAGCCATTTAATTGTATCTAATTTTCGTGACAACGCAATAGACGTAGAATATTATTTATCCATTTCCATTTTCACGAAATCTATGTTGAGAATGTTTCTCATAATTGAAGCTATTAATGTTATATAAAATAACATTGATCCGTAGAACGATAAAATCGTAAATAATATTTAAATACCTATTAATCGATACTCGATAATGTTCATCACTATTAGTGCTTACATTTACTTGAGTAGTTGAAAAAATAGCTTACGTCTAGGGGAACTTTGATTACACCCGTGTTATACTAATGTTTTAAACTTAACGTAATTTATTGTTCGCCTTATCGCTATTTCATCGCAACGTTAATTTACTTATAAGCTTGAGACTAATAACTACATTTTTACGCCGCTATACGTCGTATATAAAAGGAAATTATACTTCGAACGGAACTTACACTCTTAAGTTTATCGACACTTTTCTAATTTAGATCAGAAGCAACCCTATTATAAGATTCACTGCAGTATATTATGTATTGTTCGGGTCCCTCATTTTGCCGTATGACGTAGCAAAAATGGCTTAAACGATCTGTCGGAGCCGTCATTAATTTGCCCAGATTTATTATATCCTATCCAGAATATGCACACCTAACCCGCTATGAAGTTAAAACGATAAATCTTCTTAGGAACTCATCCATTGCATCTTAAATTTCCCGTTTAAAAACTAATTCAAGAGAAGTGACGTCGATGTATAGCGTTCTAGTTTTGAAAATATTGTTCGACGTCCTTGTTTGTTCGTGCTGATGAATCGTCGAGAAATTGATTATGAAACGTTGAGTCGACATTTTTTTTTTCGTTTTGTCTTTCATTGGGTGTTTGCCTTTGAATTGGTAAATGGTTTCTGGACGTAACGATCCGATGAACAATGCCGGATCCGTTTAATTGGATTTATTTTTGGTGCGATGTTTTCAATGCGCTATTTTTCTGGAGCGAACGTTCGCAGGAATGAATGGCTATGCCGCGGCAGCTTGTTTTCGGAAAACGTAGCTAGGTACTAGGCTATTTGTGCTGTTGAATTCGCTGACCGCAAAAAGAATTTTTCCGCCGGTTCCAAGATAAATTGATTGATGATATACCTATACTTACAAACGCTACCAAAACATTTTTACATTATTGTAATGGTTAAAAATAACAATTGGAAACAATTGAAGATAAGCGAGAAATTTTCAAATTCTTTATATATTACTGCATTATAAAAAACAAAATCTTTTCATATATTTCACATCAGTTTATTATTGTACTTTTTATGCTAACCAAAATTTTTAATATCTATATGTCTGTCTTATAACTAATTTACTGAACGCAAAGCGTTAATATTGCTTAGGTAAAGCCTTTTAAAATTATCAACAATGACACATTAGGAATATAAAGCATAAAATCGAATATTTATCAATCGTTTGTCACCACAAATGATTCCACTGTATAATTATATTACTTCCCCTCAATAAAACTTAAGACGAAAAAAATCTAATTAATTAAATAACTTTTTCAGAACCAAGATACGAAACAGCGTATGCTTGCGAAGGGAAGACCCTCAAGATCGGCTGCAGTGAGGGTTCAGTCATTCACCTCATCAGGGCGAACTACGGCAGGTTCTCCATAACGATCTGCAACGACCACGGCAACACAGACTGGAGTGTCAACTGCATGAGCACGAGGAGTTTACGGGTTTTACACAGCAGGTAAGATCGAACAATTTGACTTTTAAAAATTCGTATGCGATTATTACATCCGTAATGTTCGCTTACATTGTGATAGAATGTTTTATACCTTTCCGATAAATATTTTTTTGAAAAAAAAAAGAGTTGTTAAAACGAGACTATCTATACTCGTATATAGATATAGTGAAAATGAGGCAATGCGTTCGTACAAGGCCACCTCTTTCACTATATAATATGTGTTTATCTATAGCACTTACGCTAAAGAGTTTCTTTGTTACCGACTTAATATTAAAAAGGTTTTTATTATATTTATCAATTTATATATTTGTTTTAATATTTAATTCAATTAAAAGTTAATCCAAGATATGTAGAAAATATGATGGGATAATGTTTAAAAATCGAACTGAAGTTGGGCACAGCAGGAAACCTGCTCAAAATCTCGACCAGCCCGACTGGGGAAGTACCGCGACTTAACACATCAAACACGCGATCACAGCTACATAATACTGCCTTCAAGAAGAGTCGCTTTTCTGTGGCGCGTGAGGTGACCAGAGTTCCTGAAGTGATCGGGGGTTCGGTGGGAATGGGGTTTGCGATGCTTCTTCTGTTACAGGCAGTCGTCTAAAAGCTACGGTAATCGCTCACCATCAGGTGAGACGTACGCCGACCTAGTTCTATAAAAAAAAATTACAAGCAGTAGCTGTTAATATTCACCAGTCTAACAAGCATCGAAACAAAGCATAGGAAAACACACACAAAAAATACCATTCCTGCATTTCATATAAGAATGTAATACTGGAACAATAGATAGATATCATCTATTCCGATCTAATATAAATCTCACGTAGTTAATCAAAAATCCGATAGTCCTTTGGTCTGTTTCGCGTATTGTTCTTTTATCGATGCCTTTGTATCGATTCTTTTCATATTTATTTGTTATTATTCATTGATTATAACATTTGACTGACCGCTTTGCTGTAGTGGTACATGTAGGCATCTTAACAACGGTAGTTTCGGGTTCGATTACCGCTTGGAGGTGGATATTTTTATTGCTACAAACATTTCTTTCTGGTCTGGTTTCGGTCTGTCCTTGTTGGTTTCCTCATCTTGCCTCAGAGAGCACGTAAAGCTGTCGATCATTGATATCATAGATACCCGATAACGATCGTTACTCATAGTAGGAAATATATCCGCCAACCAGTATTGGAGAAGAGTGGTGGACTAAGCTCTGAACCTTCTTCTACGTCGCGAAAGAGGCCAATGCCCAGTAGTGGGATATTACAGGCTGAAGCGAAGCGAAGTCCATTTAGTAGATTTTGTCTCTCTCGTCTAATAATTTTACACTTGTGAATATTTCCATTGTTCTATGACTAGACTGCCACATAAGAAAAGCGTGATGGATGAAGCCGTTTTGCATGGAGAAAGTGAATTGGATCAATTCATCAATAAATATAACTACATATTTGTATGTCTTGTACTGAAAACGATCAGCATAGAACATTCACAACTAAACCTACGTTCACACTGACATACAATTTGTTGAATTTATGTTTCATTAAAATCTAGCTATCGCTACCACAGCACTATACATAGCAGGAGCTACTTCTCAATATTAATAGCATTTGAAAGTGGGTTGCTAGTTTCTCCAGCTTTCTCGCTCTAGCGGTCATAATTGATACTGACAGCTGGGACACTCAAACAAGCTCAAACAAGCTTGCATAGCGAGTAATTATTGAAGCAAGTAAAATGATTCCTACGCAACTAATGGGCGATGTTTATCTCGCTATTTCGAAATTATATAAAACAACACATACCAAATTTACTACAAATATTCTTTACTGAAAAATTTAAAATCAAAAGATCGCTCGTGCTCTTATCGCTAAAAAGGTAGTTCTTCCAGATTATCTTTGGGCAAAGGATATGAAGAGAATGAAGCGAAAATAATTGTTACACCTTCTAAAATAATTATAACTTTAGAAACATACAATTATAAACTAAAAAAAAGAAAATAATATACACCTCATGAAACAAAAAAGAATTAAAATCAATTATTAACCATACGTCAGGTTTGTTTATCTTAAAAATTATGATTTTCTAAATTACCTTAATGCAAATGAATAATTTGTAATAATATGTAGCATAATTGAAAACGCGAACTAATCAGTTACGAAATACAAATTTAATACCGAAATTAACTGTGAACGCAACCTTATTCAAATTGCAATTTTAGCTAAAATAACGCTTGTAACTATATTGGGATTAAATGTCTATATCGCGGTTTAATTTGTAACGTTGGTATTATTGCGGTAATGGAATTGTTGGCTACATTGTGTAGATGTGGCTTTATTATGACCACAGACAAATAATAAGGTACATAGAACGATTGATTCTGTGATTTTTGTAATAAAAACTTAATAAACATTTTTATTTTATTTTTTAAATATTCTATTTTTATGGATTGTATTATTATTTTGGTGTTACCTGTAGATAGCTTACGTGAAAAAAAAAATTAAGAATGAAAAATAATATAGATAAAATTTTGAGGAAAACTATGAGAAAAGTAATAGAATATTGAAATACTTTGCTATCGGAAATTATCACTTATTCGTATTAACCGAATGTCTGCCTCTCGTAAAATATCAATTTATGTGACGAACATAAAAAATCAAATAAGTTGTATTTAACTAAGTAAACAAAACAAAAAATTGTGTTTAGCAAATTTTATAATACAAAATACATATTACACAACAGTACACAAAAAACTTTTTTTTTTTTTTTCATTATAAAAATAGTCATTGTAAAGTCTAAAATGTTTAAATTTAACGGAAAATTGTATAATTGTTACATGGGGGATAACAAACGCTATCCAAAATTAAAACATACCATTTCAATAATTTGCAAAAGTTGAATGAGTTGATTTTGATGTAAGCACTGAAAAGCAAGCGTAGAAACTGTTTATATTGTTTGACGACGCGTTGGCGATCACAGCATTGTCTGTTGCCCTGGCGGTCACGGGTTCGATCCCCGCTCACGACAGACATTTGTATTTGCCATATAGATGTTTATCGTGGTCTGGGCGTTTGTGTTTGTGTATTGTTTGTATTTCCGGACCTCCGACACAGAAGAAAATCCTACTGGGGGCCGTTGAGTGTGAAGCGTTTACTTATTTATTTTATTTTCATTTATCATCATATTAGTGCAAACTTATATTCATTTTATATGAACAAGGTCTAAAAAAGAAGAAGGCCTAAAATTTATAATTCAGCTACAAACTAATTCTAAACTAACTTAACCTTATGATGTCCTCAGCTGTCATAGAAAATGATGTATATTTGTAATATATTTGAAAACCTTGCTTAATATTATGGAGTAAATTTAATAAATGGGCATGAAGGGCGATGTTTTAAAAAGTTTATAATTATAAATATAACAATCAAGCGTTGTTACTAAAAGTTCTATTCAAATCTTGATTTCATTTGTTGACTAAGTTTTCATTCTCTGAGTACATACTATGTAGTTTACTTGTACTGTGCTTTCATATTTTCCAATTGTGTGTTGACTCAATTCGGGTGAAGGTAAGGAGAAGGTTCGATAAACCTGAAACTTGATTGGTTCTCTATCATACTTTTAAAGAAATAAAACTCCCATAATACCCGACACGTGTCAGTGTAACCCATTTTTATAAAGTCGATAAAGAACAAATCGTATAACGGCAAGTCAATGATTATCCCAGCGTCGGTGACGGCGAAAATTAAATATTCTCCCGACTTTATCACGTTACCCGACAGATTGCCAATAAAATACCCCTCACTCGTGTAAACGACGCCTAAATTGATTGTTGATAAATGACGCGCCCTGTAATTATGCCGTTGATAGTTTATTTCCAAATTACAAAATTATTTGCTCGTGAAAATAAATCGTTCGGTACGTAATACTGTTATTTGTAATTCAGATTATGTCTAGCTTCTGTTTTATTTACAGCTTTACCGACCGCTAAATTATGTACACTAGAAATATTGTACCAAATTTTTGGACATTATGTACTTAAGCTTTTCTTTAATTATGTTTGCTTATACAGTTCTTGTATGTCCGTAGTGTGATTATTTATAGCATTGTAAAATAAAAAGAGTTTCTATTTGTATCGGTACGGAGATCTTAGTATTAAGTAAATTTGAACAAACAGGCAGACATATTGTTTGTCTTTACTATATTAGTAAACTATAACTAAACTCAATATGTTTGTTTACAGATGTAGCATGCACCAAAACTGCAGTATATTAGCCAGTACAAACATGTTCGGTGACCCTTGTCCGAACACGCTTAAATATTTAGAAGCGCACTACCAGTGTGTACCAGGTGAGATATTGTGAATTATTCATTGCTTGACAAGACTAAATATTTAAGATAGTATTTTTTGTTTGTAACTTGACTAAAATCAATTACATTAAAGTAAGAAAACTTTTTATATTTCCTCATTTTTCATTACCAATCATATATATAAGGCATTGTTATGAGAATTACGAAGCCCTTAAAATTCGATACAATTATCACATAAAAAAATCTGTTTATAGCTTCAACAACTAGTACAACAACAAGGCCTTCACCGCCCTGGCTAATAACCTCCCAGCCGACTGTCTGGAGATCCACCGCACCGCCGATACCGAAAAGTCCAGTGCTGACGCAACAGGAGAAGAAAAAGCCAACTGTGATCACGCCTCCTACATTCCGACCTCATATCACTTTGCCACCCGAAGTACAGCTAGGAAATATTGGCACTAAGGTAAAATATACATTTAAGAATTTTAAAAAACTGACCTGTAGAGTTTTTAAATATTCATGATTATAAATAAACCGTATTTGTAAAAACAAAATGGAATAAAAATCCATCATTTTTTAATATCATATCAAAAATTGACCGCTCCAGCGGGGTTCGAACCCGCGTCTCCGACTGATCGTGTCGGCGCTCTAGCCAATTAATTATTCGTAGATATTAAAAATCCATCAGTTAAGTATTTGTTTAGTTGGTGTGTAATTAAACCCAAAAATTATTGATGGCTAAAATTTTGTTTTTATTTTTTTGTTACATAGAAAACAACAACTCGACAACCAGATTCATCATCCGAAAAGGAACCACCACAAAGCACTTTAGATAAAGTACCAGAAATCAAAGATGAAACACCAAAAGCCGCTGAGCCAGAACCTCCTAAGATGGACAAACCCAAAGAAAAAGAAGAAGAAGCATGTGAGTGTATTATAATAAAACAGGACATACTTACACACCAAGAACATAAAAATAACAAATCTAAGAATAGCGACTCTTATGTTTTTTTAGGCAAAGGCAAACAAAGTTTAATGTCAATGAATATTACATCGAGAAAAATACATTAATATTAAAATGTATTATCACATCAGCCTATCGCAGTCCACTACTGGATATAGTCTTCCACAAGTTCGACCCAAACATGGCGTGAACTCATGTGTTTTGCCTATAGTCACCACGCTGGACAGGTGGGTTGGTAACCGCAGGGCTGGCTTTGTCGCACCAAAGACGCTGCTCTCCGTCTTCGGCCTGTGTATTTCAAAGCCAGTAGACGGATGGTTATCCCGCCATCGGTCGGCTTGTTAAGTTCCAAGGTGGTAGTCGAACTGTGTTATCCCTTAGTCGCCTCTTACGACACCCACAGGATGAGAGGGGGTGGCTATATTCTTTAATTCTGTAACTACACAGCAATTAAAATGTATATACAACAGCAATTGGTACATCCATCCACACAAAGATGTATAGACTTAGTCACGCTGCGCTGCATTTCATATATATATATATATTTAAAGAGTAACTGTGGAGTTTCCTGCCAGTTCTTCTCTGCAGATTCTGCATTACGAACCGCTGATTGCTTCACTTTTAAAAATTATTAAAATTTTAATTTGTAAAATGACGATTCGAAGGTTTTGAAGTCTATTTAAATAAATATATTTTTGATTTTGATATTTACAGCTGCTGTTACTGATGAAACTCTACTTCACTGGGTTCCTAAAGATGAAGATTCAGATCCAACGTCACCGGTCCATATGCTTCCTAAAGAAAACAGGCCAGATCCTGATGTTACAGATGATTTCGATAAGTCATTTTGTAAGTAGCTTATCCTTTTTCTAAGATACTGATCGCTGTAATTTGTAAGATACTCAAGCTATACATTATTTTCAGCAACAAGTGCGACACCTTCATTAGGCAGAAGAGCCTACTGTCCTCAAATCAATGCTCGGGGTCTCCACTGGAACTGGACTTTGGCAGGAACTTACGCTGTCCAACCTTGCCCAGGTGGTGCTACTGGTTTGGCCAGATGGAAGTAAGTACCTGAAGTTTTTATATTACCCAAATTGTTTGGTATAAAAAGCTTTTTTTATTTTCCATCCATATTCTTTTGTCGAATTTCGAAGTAGCTTTATGGTTCTACAAAATTAAAGGTTGCTTAGTAATTACTCCAGTAATTAAACTTTTATGTATAGATTTTTTGATGAGTCTTTGAATTACAATATCTTAAACGTACCTTCTGTTTTCAGATGTACTCTAACAAACCATCAACATGCGGAAGAAGAACGTCCTAGACGTCGAAGTTCAGGTCTACAGTCTGGTGAAAACTTTTACGATCTTGGTTTGGATCAACCCAATGACAGACAAATGCAACTAATTAGAAGGATAGGATCAGAAGCTTTACTAAAAGGTATTTATTGTTCTTACGATGTAGAAAACAAAAACAGGTATTTATTGGTGATAAAGAATTTGTCAAGGAATTAAACTAAAACTAATCTTATGATTATTGTAATAAATTAGGTCGTGATGGGGATTCTCCTGAACATGTCATTGACTACCGTGGTACCGCGAGTATGGCAGATACACAAGTAAACAATCTCATTACCAATGCAGACATGATATACTGTAAGTATAAAATTGTGTATGAGATTCAAATAGCAATAAATATTTCATTTGGTTTTCTTACAGTTGTAAATATTTCGGGAGTCCTAATTCCTTATTACCAAATTAGCCTGAATTAAAAATTGTTTACACACACACACATCAGCCTATCGCAGTCCACTGCTGGACTTAGGCCTCAAGTTCGCGCCAAAAATGGCGTGAACTCATGTGTATTGCCCATTGTCACCACGCTGGGTAGGTGGGCTGGTGACCTCAGGGCTGGCTTTGTCGCACTGAAGACGCTGCTGCCCGTCTTCGGTTTCTGTATTTCAAAGCCAACAGTTAGATGTTCGATGGTTATCCCGCCATCGGTCGGCTTTTTAAGTTCCAAGGGGGTAGTGGAGCTGTGTTGATTTTTTTTTTTTGTTTAAAAATTGTTTACTAACATACTAATATTGTCACAGCGGATTCGACTCCTGAATGGCATGGTGCTACTCCAGACCTTAGTGAATGTAGATCAGTGTGGCTTAATAGTTTAGAAGCGAGGGTCCGAGAAGGGGAATCCTTGCTCAGTATCAGCAACGATTTAGCACAGGTATTTTGGTTTGATTATTTCAATATACGCCTACGTAAAAACGAAATGAGATGTCTTTTCGTTGTCATTGATTCTCTTATTAAAGGTTTAGTTTGTTTTTTTTTGCATGTTTAGCTATTAAGAAATTAAAAGTCACCAAGAAAGTCAGAAATCTCATTTTTTATTGCTTCTAAGAATTTTTTGGACTTTTTAGGACAAAGTCTATCGTATAAGTCATCATTAGTATTATATCGAATTTTAAGTCGTAATAAGATAATAAATCTTAACTAATATTATAAAGCTTATAGAATTTGTTTTTTGTTTGTTTGTTTGAACGCGCTAATCTCAGGAACTACCGGTCTGATTTAAATAAATCTTTCAGTGTTAGATAACGAGGAAGGCTATAAGCTATATCACATTACGCTGAGACCGTTAGGGGCGGAGCACCAATAAAGAATGTTTCAAAATCGGGGTGTTTTTCCTTTTGGGCGCTTCGGCTGCGTGCGCTGCGTAAACTGTAACAATTTCGCCAAAATCATGTATCACAGAATTGTTCTCTTTTAACAGTTCCACGCGGACGAAGTCGCGGGCAGAAGCTAGAAAATAAAATATGTATATTACAAATTATCCAAATTTTATTCAAGGTTACATCATCAAAGACCCTGTACGGTGGTGATATGATGACAACTACTAGCATTATGAAGAAACTAGCGCAGAGGATGTCACAAAATATTCAAACAACCGACCCGAATCTAGACCCGAGGCAGAAGGAAGCAATCGTCACTGATATGCTACTTGGTGTTATTAAGACTGGTATGATTGTAGAATAAAATATCACGTTCGTCCATCTATAATCCAACTTTTTGAAGAGATATCTCTGCGGTATTGTAATATCTGTCAATGTTCTAATGTTGGAGAAAAATACCTTATTACTATTAAGAAAAGGGCTTAGAGATCGGTCCGCTAAATGTTTAATAATCCAAAAGGATTTTTTTATTTTGTAAAATCTATATTATTTACTTTAAACACTAACTTACATATATTTATATTTTTAACCGACTTCAAAAAAGGAGTAGGTTTCTTAATTCCACCATATATGATTATATATTTTATTTAATGTGTGTTCGCGGATAACTTCGTCATTCGTGAGCCAATTTTGATGACTATTTTTGTGTTGGAAAGGAGATATTCCAAGCATGGTACCATGATAAGTAAAACTGAGTCTGATAATTACCTCTCAGAGAAATCGAGGTTAACCTTCGAAAACCGTAGTGGTGACTAGTGCGTTTGTTAATTTTGTTCGTCTACTTACGTTAACTTGTCGATATAATTGAAGTCGACTATTTTTGTTTGCTCAATTAGTTACTCAGTTCAGCCCAATGCAGTCCACTGCTGGACATAGGCCTCCCCAAGTTCGCGTTCGTTTGCTAGCATACACAATTATATATTTTTGTTTTTGACCCAAAAATACTAAAACCCTTATTTAATAAAATATAATTTTAATTTTAATACATTTTTTGGAATCATTCCACGCGGACATGATTTGTACCATGACTATATCTGAATATTTATTTCTTAAGTTGTGAATTGTAAATATGTATAATATATATTTGTCCTTAATTACTAAAATAATGTAAATATATTAGTAGCAAGTCACTTAAAAAAAATTAAATTTACCTTCAGCAATAGCAGGAAAATGGAGTTTTACCTTATTATTTTTGTTTTAACGATACTAATATTACACTTATATTTATAGGCTCTAATCTACTTGAAGAAAGTCAACGTGCGTCTTGGTCCGATTTAAGCGCAGATGCTCAAAACCGAGTCGCGAGCGCCCTTTTAACTCAATTAGAAGAAAATGCCTTTTTATTAGCCGACGCTGTTACTAAGGAAAAGACGTTTTTGCAGATCGTCAAAAACATCTGTAAGTGGACATTTAAGCCTTATAAATTGTACTCCAAAACTATTAAGTATTTTGGAGAAAAGAATCACCTAATATTTGTTCATCGTTAACAGTATTTCAATAGTTTGGATTATTGCCTCGCTATTCTCATCATTACATTTCAGTAACATTATATTTTCTCGATATTCGTAACTTACATAATATTCTATGTTGTTATTATATATTCGTATAGGCATTTAGTTATATATAGATAGAGAATAGTCTATATAAGTTGAAAAATTAATTTTAGGTCTTTCTGTGCGAGTTCTTGATATAAAGAACGTCGAAGATGAAACTTTTCCGTCAGTGATAGCGCAGGAACAGTGGAAAGCCTCTGAGGATACCATCACTATACCAAAAGCAGCGTTACTAGGTAAGTTTTCTTTAAATAATTATATTTAATTTTGAATAAAAAAACGAGTGTGCTTAAGACCACGGTGGATATACCTGTATCACTTTTCGGGAGTACCTGTTAGTTAGTTTAAGTACACGGTACGGTACCTGGGTCGATACAATACTGACTTCCACAACATTGCTAGTGAGACTCTTATAGACCAGAAAACCGACGCCACCTTAGAAAAGCCCATCTATCACCTTCACGGAAGTAGACAAGTGCCCGGTGTCAGGATCATCGTGTCCTCGCCCTCTCTTCGGACTTCAGATAGTTTGTTTCACTTAATGTCTCTTAGTTTAAGTTCGCTAACGTGATGATCAAGGCGTAGATTGTGTCCATCAAACGTCGTCAGGTGTAGTGTTAGTTGGCAGCCTCCCGTAATACAGAGTTTTCAGTACCTCCCGCCCCACTATTACCGCAACCGCTGCCGTAACCGAGAATAGTGGGGATACGGAGAACTAAGGGCCAAAATTTTTGGCGCTTACTCATGTGTTTCGCCCATAGTTACCACGCTGGGCAGGCGGGTTAGTGACTGGAGGGTTGGCTTTGTTGCACCGAAGACGCGACTATCTGTCTTCGGCCTGTGTATTTGAAAGCCAGCAGTTAGGTGGTTAACTCGCCATCGGTCGGCTTTAACAGTTCCATAGTGCTAGTGGAACTGTGTTATAACTTAGACGCCTCTTACGACACCCACGGAAGAGAGGGGGTGGCTATAGTCTATACTGTCATAGCAACACAGCAAAATTAGTTTAAATTATATGAAAAAAACTTCTAATGCTTTATATATTCAAAACTAACATTCTTATAGAAGATAATATTATTAATTCTATTGATATAAGCAGTCTAAATATCGCTTATTTTTTCTGAAATATAAAATATGTTTCTTTCTTCTTTTCAGAAAATCATTCAGTTGATCTCGTGCGGATAGTCTTCTTCGCTTTTGATCGTTTGGAAGAAATACTTCCGCCGACATTTGGAAAGAACCCTGAGTTTGCTGCCTATACCACCGATTCTGGAACATCAACTAGTATCAACTCTGAAAAAGAAAAGAAAAACGTCACACGAGTTCTAAATTCCAAGGTAAGCGACAAAATTAAATATTTTAAGAATAATTTTGAGTAAGTTATTGACAGTAAAGCGCAAAAATTCAGGAATTTTTTCAACCGAATTCCTTGTTACAAATTTTCTGAAGAATTTTGTTAAGAATTTGTCTCTCTATATTATTTCCCTTAGCAAACATTTCACATTATGTGTTCGCTTTACACATATCCATACATTCTTTTTAATTCTGCTTAAATAGAACTTAACAATTATTTTTTTAATTAGGGAGTGTTGATAATAAATCAATTTTTAACAGTTTACGGATATCTTTTGGGGCATTAAAAATCCCCTAAATTTGTTTCCAGAACAGAAAAACACGGTAGTTGCAACTCTTGTTTTATTTAATTAATAAACTAGTATTTTTCTCTTTCAGGTTATTTCAGCAAGTCTTGGAAATGGCAGACACATACAATTATCTCAAATGGTGCATCTTACTATGAAACATTTAAAGACTGAAAATGTTACCAACCCAGCGTGTGTTTTCTGGGATTATACATTGCAGTAAGTTTTCGGACGTAACGTTTTTACTAATTTTTATTTATTTTTTAAGTAGTGTCCATACATTGCTTAGCCTCCTTACGAGTATTTAATATTTTCTTCTAGTATCTTTCTTAGTTCTACCAATTAAAAATGATCGATATTCTGTACAATAAACATAAAAACCTTGCAAACATTTTAATAATATATATAATCTGAATATTTGATTAATTAAGAACCTGAAAATATATAATGAAATCTTACACACTAATACCAATTTTTCAGTGGCTGGTCACCAGAAGGTTGCCAAGTTGAGTGGTCAAATCTAACTCACACGGGTTGCGCGTGTTCCCACCTCACTAACTTCGCCATACTAATGGACGTACACGGCGTGTCTATCGGCGCAACCCACGAGATGGCGTTACGTTGGCTGACTATGATTGGCTGTGCGATATCCGCGGTTGCGCTACTGGCATCCATTCTTGTTTTCCAGTGCTTTAGGAATATGAAGGTATATTTAGTTGTTGATTTTTCTTTGAAGTTGTTTTGGTACAATTTGAGTAAATTTAAAGACAACGCAAAGTGCTATTTATAATGCCAACAAAAAATATTATTACTACTTAATTTTTAATCGATTTTATATTTTCAATTTCAGTCGGATCGCGTTCTCATACACAAGAACTTGTGCGTGTGCTTGTTAATCGCAGAAATCATATTCATGGCTGGAATCGATAAAACCCAGAACCAAATCATGTGCGGTGTCGTCGCTGGTCTGTTGCACTACTTCTTCTTGGCTGCCTTCGCTTGGATGTTTTTAGAAGGTACATTGTTCTTTTCAGTACTATCAACATATTATTTTATTATATTCAATTAAGGTGAGAATGGTTTCTAATGTGCAAAACCAAATAAGACATTAAAATTGAACGTACCCTATTTAAAACAGTGGTAGTCTCTAGTTAGAATAATAATTAATGGCAACATTCATACAAAACACCCAGTGTACATAAGTATCTTACTCCCAGTGTATATAAATAATATCGTAATCATTAGAATATTCTGAATCTTCATAAGTAATGTCGTGTAATATACGATTAAGCCTGTAACAACTGGGCATAGGTCTCTTTATCCGTGTAGGAGAAGGATCAGAGCTTAATCCACCACGCTACTCCACTTAACAGATGTTATTCCCTACTGAGAAATCCCTAATGGTGAGTATGGATCGTTACCAGGTGTATATGATAACAACCCGGACTGACAGCTTAATGTGCTCTAAGGGACGGTGGGAAGACCCACAATGACAGACAACCAGACCGGTAATAAATATTTGTAGACACAATATACAAATATCAACTCCGAGTGGGAATCGATGCCGGTGTTTAGGTGCCGTCGACGCGGCACACACATTGCATCAGTACAGACGTCAAATATAAGAATATAGTCAGTGTGAATGAGTAATATCGATACGTCGAATCTGAAGCGAGTGCCGCCTCCGCCGCCCGCAGGGTTCCAGCTGTACGCGATGCTGAAGGAGGTGTTCGAGCCGGAGCGGCCGCGCGCGCGCTGGTACTGCGCCGGCGCGTACGCGGCGCCCGCGCTGCTGGTGCTGGCGTCCGCCGCCGCCTTCCCCGCCGGCTACGGCACCGCGCGCCACTGCTGGCTCACCACCGACCACCTGTTCGTGCTCACCTTCGTGGTGCCCGCCGCCGTCGTGCTGGGGGTGAGTGTGTGCTTGACGCCACTGCTGGCTCACCACCGACCTGTTCGTGCTCACTTTCGTGGTGGAGCAGTGTTGTGTTCCTGAGGTCAGTAGGGTGACCAAAGCTCCTGGGAGGGATTTGGGGGTAGGATCAGCAGGCGCAGGCATTGCAGGCGTCTACAGTAATCGCTTACCATCAGGTATATCGCTTATCATCACCCGTACGCCGACCTAGTTGTATATAAAAAAATATATTTCGAGCAGCATAATTTTATTATTTACCTATATATGTTTCAAAATTAAATTTTTAAATTAAATTTGTAAATTTTGTACCTCTTGTTCTATTTTCACACGACAACTATTTTATGTGAGCTTTTCTATTTTCAGTTCAATTGGGTATTTTTGAGTATGGTGATCTACATGATGTGCCGCCACTCAACTGTTTCTATCAAGGCGAAGGAAAATAATAAACTGTACAAAATAAGGTATCTTCACTAACACAATCATTTTTTTTCACTCAAAGTAATACCAACGGTCTGAACGGCGAATTAATAATAAATAATATTCGATTAAGTTGGTCATATCTTCTAATATATAAAATTCTTGTCGCGGTGTTTGTAATTAAACTCCTCCGAAACGGCTTGACCGATTCTCATGAATTTTTTGTGTGCATATTGGGTAGGTCTGAGAATCGAACAACATCTCTTTTTCATACCCCTAAGTTACAAGGGAGTGTGGGGGGGATTAAGGGGTTAATAATATAAATGGCAAAACAACGTTTGATGGGTCAGCTAGTTTTTTAATAAAAAAAAAGAGATCTAAAAAAGGGATATTACATTATAAAACATATACATTTGTTCTACTTTATTCCTGTTAAAGATTAATTCGTTCTTACTTTCTAGATAGGTAAAAAAAACAGATCATACAATATAGTTGTTTGTTAATCGCGACCATTCGAGAATTTCCATTCGTTAACGTTATTTTTTGTATATTCCCAGAGTATGGCTCAACAGTTCTGTCGTGCTAGCCGTTTTACTGGGGCTTACGTGGACTTTCGGTCTTTTGTACTTGAACGAGCAGTCGGTGGGCGTGGCCTATGCGTTCACCATTTTAAACTCGCTGCAAGGACTCTTCATATTCATATTTCACTGTTTGCGAAATGAAATCGTAAGTATTTTTAAATATAAGATTGTTGACTTAAATTACTTTATTAATGATTCAGGGTTCTGTTTTATAGGGTATAGTCTGATTTAAACAACACTCACTATGGTCCAAAAGACAAGCTTTTTGTCATTGAAAAATCAATTTTTTGGTTTTTTCCTGTAAGGAATATGGTACCTGACTGGCTCGTAGACACGTGACAATTAGCGTATGAGATTCTAGAAAGTATCAAACCGGTCCGTGTGTCGTGGCGAAGCACAAGTGGTACACGCGTGCCACGTAGTAAGCGAGTGCGGTCAGTTCCAGAAGGAGGCGCGGCGCCTGTGCGCGCGCCACCCCTGGCTGGCGTGCTGCGCGCCCGCCGCGCCCGCCGACACGCGCCAGGGCTCCGTCAAGAGCCGCCGCTACCAGCACGAGCCCGACGACGTCGTCGACCCGAGAGACGTCACGGTACGCAGCACGCACTCCTCTACTCACCTCCCCTCTTCTCTCCTTTCCTCCTCTCTTCTATTCTACTCTTGCCCTCTCCTCTCATCTCTTCTCTTCTCTCCTCCTCTCCCCTCTGAGGAGAGTAAGAGAAGAGAGGTCTTCTCCTCTCCTTTCCTTTTCTCAAAGCTACAGCCACTCTTGTCACGTGATCTGCCGTTACGCGATATCACAATAATTAGAGGGACTTAATTATAGTGTAATTTTTATTATAAGAATGTTCAGTTTTATGTTGGTATTTATCATAGTTGTAAATGTTGAAAAGGGTGCTAAAATTCAGGTTTAAAACCTCAATCTACAACCAAAGCTATAAATTCTAAATGTTTGGTTGTAAATTTAAATTACTTGGATAAAGAATTAATATTAATACCCTCTACCTGCGTAAAAAAATCCTTCCATAGTATATTTTAACAAGATTATTATTTACTATAATATTTATTTAAAAAAAAAGTAGGTTTTAAATGTCTTATAACTGTAATCAACTTTTAGAGTTTTTTTTTTTTTTTTTTTAATTTTGATAACTATCAAAAATATTTTGATTATGTGGAACTAAATTTCTATACTTTCACTATTAAACATTTAGTTTATTGTGTTACACATGTAATAGATTACATACACACAACACAAGCTTCTTGTATACATAATATAGCAACATGATTAACGCGGTGGAAGTCGTAACAGTCAATAGCTTTATTTAAGTATATATTTAACTTAACTGATATATAAATTTAAATTAAATAAAATCTATATTATAATATTCTCACAACAGAACTCAGCGAGCACGTCAATGTCTGCGTCGACAACAAACAATCTTGTTATTAACAATCTCAATGTTGTTGTCAACAACAACAATCACAACAATAATAATGTTATCAACAATGCCTCTGTTGCAACTCTCGCCGCCGCTGCCGCTGCTCACAGCTATCATTCTCATAGAAATCGTAGGAATTCTCAGGATAACCAAAACTTTGGCCCTTCTACCAACTTTGGTCCCACTCTCAACGCAACAGGGGCTAATTTCGCTCACAATATTCCTGAAAGAGAGCCTCCGGCCCCCATGTCGCATCTACGGAACCCATTAAACGCAGGCAGCGGCAGATACCCTCAAGGATACCGACAAAATGTTCAGCAAGGTTCGTACGTATTCCGTAATAGAGATAGGATTATCAAAATGAAAATTTAAGTTAAAAAAAATAAACCACCAAATACACCACATTGGCTTTCAATTGTGACTAAAATCAAAGACAGCTCAATATTTTTTTTTGTTTTATTTTTTTTTTATTTAACGTTTTCTATTTTGTATTTATTGTGTCACTAACAAACTATTTTTTTCCGAGCGATAAAATATTCGATAAAAGAATTCGCTCGACGTGTCCACGGTAAGTCGAAATGTTTTACTTTATTTTTAAAAATTCTTAACCGCAACTAACGCTTTCAGATGTCTAACACTAACATCTATGACGATTAACAATTAGTGGTGTGGTGGTTTTAGATACATAGTGCATCCGCTAAATGGGTTTCAAGTATTTTAATATTCAAAATTTATTAAAATTAAAATACTCTATCCATTCAGTCGAAATTTTAGTTACAAAAATCCTATCTCTAGACCGCAATGCGTATGACCTTGAATTCGGAAGCTATCTATAAAACATATAATCTGTATTTACTCTTAGTTAAACTTCTCTTTCAGATCTTCCATTACTATCCAATAAGGCCTCGAATGATCGATATATGTTATGGTATTATTATGTATTATGTGTAATATATGTAGATGAATATATGCTATCTTTCCAACTATACAAACAGAGTTACAACTTACAACCTGAGGCGTCGCGGTGGAACCTGCGTCCGACCGCGCCTATATACGTACCGAACGAAGACTCGAGGATCGCTCGGGCGCCCACACCTCAAAACATACCTCATAGCTCATCTCATTCGCATAGCATCGCCTCGATGCATAGCTACAGAAACAATATCGAAGTACCGAACGATTACCAGAATGTTCGGTCGCGGTCGCCATCTTGTTACTCGAACAAAATGGCGGCTTCGATTGGCGCGAACGAGTGGACGCTCATGCCGAACACGGGCAATGTTTGGAAGGTGAGGGGAGGGCGACACTGCTAGAGTGATGTTCGATTAGTTTCATAGCTTTGGTAAGATCTCGGAGTATCCAAAAATGTTGGTTATCTTTATTACGACTACAATCGTAGTCTATCTGAGTTCGAAGTTGTTATTCCTGATTTTTAATTTTGTGATAGTTGATTTCTTATAAGGTCGGAAAAACTTGTAGCTAATGTTTTAAGAAACGTTATTAGTACTTGTGGTACATTTCTTGTACTTGTTTCTTTATTTGTTAACCAAAAGATAAACATTTACTATTCTAAGGTTATTTAAACATTTAATATTCTAAGGTTATTTTAGACAGTACATTAAATTTATTTTATTTTATTTTTTATGAATATTGTATTGATTATATTTTTATTTATGTATGATAATCTTCCAGGTGATGGTTTATGGATTGAAGAGATCTTACTTAAGTGTAACCTAACTGCATGGAACCTAACATAGCGTGCATTGCATGATTCACCTTGACACGCACAAATTCAGTAGCCCATCCCACCTCCTTCTAATAACCATCATAAAACTACACTCTCTATGCATCCGTCAAATCGACAAAATAAATACTCAAACAATTGACGTCTGAAAATCTTTCGCTTCATTTGTTAATCCTTAAATTAGTAACTTAACCTAATATATTAGTTATTCACTCGTGATAGCTAATTTAAGTTAATAGTATCAGAGCACACTCTGCTTATAAAATAAATCAATTCCAATTCAAAACGAGGTCGATCTGACGGAACTTAAAATGTTGCTATAATTTATCCTATCACTCAATAACGACAGATACGTGTAAGTATCGGAAAATAAAAAATAAAAAACTATTTGATAAACACTTAACTTAGATCGTACTCGTAGTTACAGAGTAGTAAAAATGAAACCCCCAAGTCTCTGTTTTTGTTAGTTACAAAAATTTGAGCTGTCTTTAGCCTTTTTTTTGATGTTTAACTAGTTGTGGCTTGTTTCATTCTTGGACATATTACTGAATTAAATGTTCAATGTGTCATTAAAACCAATTGATGCACATAGTTTATATATGTTTTATTCCACAGAACACTTCTTCTAAACATCATCCAGTCAACGCTTCGACGCTACCCCATCACGACACTCTATCGCGACAGATGGCTCAACAAAGTCACATTCACAATCCCTTCCCTGAATGTGATGGTCAACTTGCTCCCGGTTCTCCAAGGCAAGTGATAAAGGACGAGGAAAGTCCCCTACATCACTCGCAGGGATACCAGACTACTAGAAGCTACAACCACGACTTCAGGAACCCACACGTCTTTATGTCTCAACAGTCCCCTGGCAGCCAGGAAATGATCTTTCGCAAGCACTACAAGGAAGAGAATCGACGCAAACACCACCACCACCACGGCAGCCAGAATGTGAATCACACGTACTCAGAAATCGCTTCCCAACAAGGAAGGATATACAGGCGGGGGTCCGAAGAATTTAGAGTGATCCAGGACGATCCTGTTTATGAAGAAATTGAACGGAACGAGACGCTGATGTCAGATATGTCCGACGACAATTCAGGTCCAGACAACTGCAGACAAAATCCCGGTCACCACGGATCGACTAGCTCCAAATTTTTCGGAGATCATCGACCTCTGATCTCTTACAGCCCGGGAGATAGACATCACCACGAACAAGAGCATTATGGGAAATATGGAAAATGGGAAACCTTGGAAAGGCCTTATGACCCGAGGCACGCGTACGAAAGCGGCAGATTAATGCATCCATATCATCAGCCTCAGGAAAATAACATGAGGGCATTGGCAGCAGTTCTCAATGGCGAGAATAACGTCGTGTGCCACTTGGAGCCCCACAATTCCTATGATGTGTACCAGCCCCAGGCTGGAAACCCTAGGACTGTATCGCAACCCAGTTTCTAAATGTCGATGTTTAAATCCGGTCGGTGTCGTTCAAGTTTGAGTGATAGTGTTTACGATGACTTTTAAGACTTGCAGATATTGTACAGACATAGCGAATGAATTTTTCTAAGAACGTAGACATAGAAATTTTAGTGTCACGATCGAGTGATAGCGTTTATGTAGAAACTTGCCATAACGTGGACTTTACATAACATATATATTATATTTATAGATGGTTAGATTTTAACGTAAGTTTATCACTTTTTCCACTGTGATCCTTTTTAAATATAACGGCTCAAGTTTCAGTGTTATGACCATGTTTCATTTGTATCGCTATACGTAGCGATTTTGTATATACTTAGCGTTTAGAAATAGATTTGTATAACTTCCTGTGTGACCTTACTACTTCTATCGGAGATTCGTTTGAGATCATGGCATTCTTTCAATATCGCATTTTTAATTTAGGTTTAAAAATCTGTGATGTTTCAATTTTAAGTTTAAGTTTTTTACGCGTTCGACAAATGTATAACACTGCCATATTGAGTGCTGATTTTATAAAGCTTTTTTTCCTTGAATCGTGCAGCATCATTACCTCTTTTAAATGGAACTCCAAAATCCATCCAACCTATTATAGACTGACACCACCTAATGTTATGCACTTTCTGTAAATTAGCATAGTGTTACTACTTAAAATAATCGTACCGTTTCGTTTAGAAATATTTCGTTGTAATGCCATGAACTTGTTTTATATTAACGATAAAATAAGGAATTGTTTTAATTAGAATTGATACAGGTACAATAATAGAAAGAAAAAAAGTGAACATTAATTTCGTGTATATTTTGGATCGACTAAGCAATATATTTTAGACTGAAGTATTTAATAAACTGTTGGCATATTTCTTATAACAATAATTTATATATCTTATCTTCGCCAACATTTATGAAATACTTTTAGAGGAAATATGATAAAAAAAAAAATACGTGGGGACATTTATTTTTTCTATTTGGGTATACTAGTCCAACAATCAATCCCACTTTCTTAACTAAATGTAATTGTACATGAGTCTTTGTCTATTTCTGTTATATATTTTTGTTTTGATTGTATTTTAATAACGTTGAGTATGTAAAGTAGGAAAAAAAACAGAATGTGTAAATAATTTAAAGTTTATAAAAATAAATAAAGAGCAGCTGTTCTGTGAGAACGACTGTAAACGGATTGTTGTTTTTCATTGCTCGTTCAACTAATATTTGAATGAGAATCTGTAGTCCTACTTTGATTTCAATTTAAAAATAATAATTACCTTAAAACTTCTATTTGTAAAATGACGATTCGAAAGTGCTTTTAAAGTCTATTTGAATAAAGTTAATTTTGATTTTGATTTTTAACAGATTTAATATGTTAATGTAATGTGTACAATTAATTTAGAATGATAAATCTTTCTTCATTAAAATGAAAATGTTATATAGATACTACATGAAATAAAATAACGAAGTTTATTACAAATAAGGATTTTAAGTTAGGTAATAAAAGGTTTGTAAGAATAAATAGAAAAAAAAATACAGTATATGAGTTGAAAATTTATTCCATAAATCTTATGACAAGGTTTTGTTAGTTAAATTTTGACAATAACCATCAAGATACGGTAAATACAGAACGATAAACTTAACTCTACAATGTTTGTAAAGAAACATTCAATAAACGCAATCCACAAAATCCTCAAAAGTAGTCGGAGATCTTTTACAAGGCACCTAAACGAACGACTGCCTCAAAATGAGATCTAATTTTGAAAAAAAAAATTAAAATGACCTTTTCTAAAACTTACGAACGAATCCTAAAAACATCTATCTCTCATTCCTTCAACATAATACGTTAAAACATCTAATTGGGTAGGTACTGGAAAAATAAAAATAAAACATACATTTAAGCACCACCCGCTAAACCTAGTGAAAACCACTTTTATATAAAAATATAATTTTGAACGAGATCCAAACGATGTCGAGAGAATTTTAATTTCACAAGTACGTTATTTTCTACGTATATTTAGAAATACATCGAATTATATAAACTATCTACTTATAATTAGATTTTGATTTCATTAAAATTTGTTAGGCACTTATTTTAACTACGCCTGACTAAAAAGGTGGCAGTTTTAAAAGATGGTAAACATCGTGAATTGTGCACAGAGGTAAAAACAAGAGTTGTACAGTCTAACTGTAAATCAGTCGAAAGTATATTAAAATAAAAAGTAATTTTTATTGCAAATGAAACAATGATTATTGTGTTAGTTCAAAAACCTTTCCGCGATTCCTTTAATGATTACTAAAGAACCATTGTGCGGTTCTGATTTACATTTTCTATTGTTGCTCCGTAGTTCAATGCACTATCAATCAATGATGGTTTTTATGTAATTAAAATAAATAACACATTGAATTCGAATTAAAACAAATAATGTGCCTGTGTTACATTTTTTTGCTACTTACAAATGAAAAAATATCTTACGCTCTAAACATTAAGATCTAATTTCGAAAATAAATGCCATTTTAGAAGATAACGTGAAAACGGAAAATTACATTGATCAAAATGTATTTCATTTTAAAGAGAATGTTAAACATACAGAGATGTGTGTGAAATATAATGCGTACGTTTTAAATTTATCCTTAAATATAGATGTAAGAGAAAAAATATAAATAATAATCAATCAACAAGACGAATACATAAACACTCAAGACATTATATAAGTAGATTATTAATTTTAAAAATAAAAGAAATTTTACCTAAAAAATTTGAAAGGTGAAAATGAAATTTAAACTAGGCGTTACAACGGTAACGTACAGTCACTCACGGCACGCAGCACAAGAGTCCACAGTCTTCAACCGAATGTATCACAATAGAGACGAACACTAAACTTAGCCCCAAGTATACGAAGGAAGAAACATCTAAACGATTAGAATTTTTGAGTGTCCAAGGTATCATTTCTGTCGACAGTCGCTACGAACATCCGCAACTCTCGACGACCATGCCCGGTATTGTTCCATAGATGATGTTGAAATCGTGGTCAAAGTAGAGCATTGATATGCTGCTCATCTTCCTAGGGGCACAGCACGGACCTCCACTTCCTTGTGGAGCGGCTAAATGGACTAAATGCGTGTGGGGATACTTCTGCAGGAAACTGTAGGGGCATTCCCCGCTGCAGTAGTTGGCATCGTACTGCTTCGGAGCTATGATCCAGTCCCAGCCAAACTCCTCGAAATTAACGGAGAGCGGATACCGACAACACCTAACCTCCTTAGTGTTTTCCGTGCAGTCCATTCCTATTGTCCTTCGAGTTCTTTTGTGCGAATTATCTCTTAGGCTTACTTCTATATATGGCATCTGAAATCAATGTACAATCATTAAAATTAATTTGAGAATTACATTATGGATTATTTTGATTTTACTTTTAATTTGACTACGCAGAAGTTTACATATTCATCTATAATTACTTCAAGGCCGCTACATAGATATTCTACAACCCTTTTTTAATTGGCCCAATTATATCCTGAGGATACCCCAATTAAACTAAAGTGTAAAACCAGTAAAGGATTGTACAAAAGTACAATAATGTAATATTTTGATTAGCTTTTTAAGTTTCAAGGACGTTTATAGGAGTCTCTAAACGCAAAAGGAGTCTTGGAGTTTTCATTTTCACGTTGTTAAACAGGAATGTATAGCTTGATTAATTAAATGTTTTAATTTTTCTTATTATAAGCATTTCTATCAGCTAACATCACTTCAGCCTATCGCAGTCCACTGCTGGACATAGGTCTCTACAAGTTCGCGCCAAAAATGGCGTTAACTCATGTGTGTTGCCCATAGTCACCACGCTGGGCAGACGCGTTGGTGAACGCAGGGCTGGCTTTGTCGCACCGAAGACGCTGCTGCCCGCCTACGGCCTGTGTATTTCAAAGCCAGCAGTTGAATGGCTATCCCGCCATCGGTCGGCTTTTTAAGTTCCAAGGTGGTAGTGGAACTGTGTTATCCCTTAGTCACCTATTACGACACCCACGGGAAGAGGTGGGGTGGCTATATTCTTTACTGTCGTAACTACACAGCAGATATCAGCTTATATATTATTTTACATTATAAGATTATTTATGTTATATTTAATTTATTACCTACTTAAACATAAATCAAATAAATTTCTTAACAGAATATTGTAACAATTTCAATATTCATTACACATGTAACGAAAAGTTTTACTAATAATGAAATTTAACAGAATTTATCATTAATTCATATGCAATTAGCAATAATAATACTTAAATAGGTTATCGCAGAACATTTTGCGTTGATTGTCTTTGCTTAAAATTTATTATCAAATCATTTACGTCTCATTTTTTATACAAACTTCCTTGTTTTAATTTTTTTATTTAAACATTGCCTTAAAATTACTATTAAATGTTACAGCGATTTTGGTCTAATTTAACAATTAAGTACATAAAAATTAAAAAACAATAAACAATACATAATAATAATATGATACAAGCCAAAAAATGTATGATATTCTATCTTATTTTTATCCAAGTGCAATGACAAAAAAATTTAAAATGTGTATGACATAATGTATGCTGTGTGGTTACGGCATTAAAGAATATAGTCACCCCCTCTCTTACGATGGCGCGATAGCCATTCAACTGCTGGCTTTGAAATACACAAGCCGAAGACAGGCAGCAGCGTCTTCGGTGCGACAATGCTGGCCCTGCGGTCACCAACTCGCCTGCCCAGCGTGGTGACTATGGGCAAAACACATGAGTCCACGCCATTTTTGGCACGAACTTTTGGAGGCCTATGTCCAGCAGTGGACAGCGATAGGCTGAAGTGATGATGATGATGATGATGAAGTGATGACATAATGTTGAAAGTAACTTTTAGTGTTTATTCCTACGCAATTTTAGGTGTAGTCAATAAACTGTTATCAAAACCCCGCTGTTTATCCAGCCTGTCTAGCACTACAAGAATTGTACTGACCTGATACAGTCTGTAATAATTCTTACTTTTTTTGTATACAACTAGGTCGGCAAACAAGCATACGGCGCACCTGATGGTAAGCGATTATCATAGCTTATAGATGCCTACAACACCAGAAGCGTCGCAAGTGCGTTGCCGACCCTATCGCCACCCCCCCACCCCTTCAAGAGATCTGATCACCTTACTTAGCCAACAGGAACACAATACTACTTGAAAACAGTATTATTTAGCAGTGATCTTCTGTACCAGTGGAGCTGGTCCTATTTTAAGCAGGAAATTACCTGCTGTGCCCTACCTCAGTTATTGCTGAGCAAACGTCTTTTCTTTTAGATACGATAATGTTTGGAGCTTTATATTTCATCTCGCTTCACTGGGGGGTTGCAGATAATCTTTAACAACAGTAACAATCTTTAGTAGTTATTTGTTATAGTAAACTGGATCAATGGTTTTACGTACTCTCTGAGACATAGACATACACCAACAATAAAAAATAGGAATTTGTTGTTTATTCATTTCTAAGTTACTATTTTAATTATATATTTATACTACTACTTATTGTACTTTCTTATTTTTCTCCTTTTTCAGCAAGATCATTAGGTCCAAGAACTGTTTGAGAGAATCCTTGCTTGGTAAAAAAATCCCTTGAGAACTCTACGTTGTTAATTCTTATCAAATGCAAATTTCTTGCATTTTATCAATTTCTCTTTCTGTCATAGACAATATCGTTTCGTATATCTAAGACACAGTGCAGGCCTATTGCTAAAAAAGTTTAACTTCAGTCGTGTGGTCTAAAGCACGCTCGTTTTTTTATTTTATTACTATAGTAGAAATATTAATATAATAAAAAATAAAAACGAACAAAACTGACTGCGTAACATGTATAATATGTTCATTTTTAGCCTTTTCTCCTTGACGGTACATAAATACAACAATCATCTTTGGATCACGTCGATTGACCCAGTTATTGACCTGTTAACAGGTCAATTCGATATAAAGAGGGAGATATTAAAAATTATTCGAACATCAAAAAGTGAATATATTATGTGTTCTTCAATGTCATTAGGTTGAAATTGAAATTTATTACAGATGCATGGAAAATTAAAGCTCACGAACAATATCTATCTAAAGCTCCAATTATACAAAATATTATACATATTTACAATTCACAACTTAAGAACTAAATATTTACAGATAGTTTTGGTATAAATCATATCCGCGTGGAATTGTGCCAAGAATGCTGGCAGCATTTCCCCGTTGAATCGCTATGCCGATTCTCTGGCCAAAAAATGCACCAGTCCTCTTGTCACCAGTGGAGGCAATAAGGCGAGGTGTTATCTCATTTAAAAAATTTTTAGCACTGCTACTCCAAGGTCCAAAAAAAATTACATTGACGTTTCATTTTCGATCGTATACTTAAACGCGTTCAGTTTTGATATTTATTATTTGACATTAAGATTTGTTACAGTATATGTAAACTGTGATGTGGCATTTTATAGACTTTCTTCAATAAAAAGGTTTTGTATCGTAATAATAATTCTCTAAATGTCACTAGTGAGTAGTGAATATGGATCTCTAAAAAACCAAATTTATATGAATTGTTCAATTACTAAATATAAATACCATGTACAATTTTAAAATAAATAAAAGCGATACGAACTTGTAGCCTTTCATTTAAGATAAACATACTATATACTCTGGGTTATCTCAGCTCTTATAATTAGTCATAATGTACATATAATATTTGTTGACGTTTTAAAAAACAGTGAAATTAATAAACACATGACATAATAACACACTAAAAATAGTGTCTTTGAGAAGATTACACCATCCGTAATTATTAAAAATAATTAAATATTACGACGACTCAGAAAGCTCCAACGACTAATTAGTTACTGCTTTTATAATAAAATTGCTGACTGATGTTTGAAGGTAACATTTTTAACTTATTTAAAACATCAAGTACGAGATTAAACACTTCGTAGGTACCTTCGAAAAGAATTTAGAACGTTTGCTCATCTTGATACTACAGTTTTTCCACTCTTATCTTTTTTAACTGTTTCATGTGATGTTTTTCATCCTCATGGCATGAAAAAAGTATCAAATCATAATTCAAGAGATTTTTCATACTCACCACTGCATTATTTGTTTCAGAACTCGGATGTGGCACAACCAAGCTCATCCTATTCTTCGAGTCTTGTACTCTCACTACTATTGCTAGGTTCTCCCTCGGCAACCTGAAGAATTCCGCGACCATCGTGGTCACGTTCACCTTCAACCACTTGCCAACCTTCAAGTCTTTCTTCGTCAACTTTATCGAACTCTCTGCGTAAGGTACTGACGCTTTGTTTCCTTGACTATTACGAGTTACTCTATTCACTTGAAGATTTATAGTAAAATGATCGTCAGTTATGGTAACATTATGTCTAGGTTCCAATTCCTGAATGTAGAGATTCAAGATTGCTTCGTCTACTTCGTTTTGAAGTACTTTGCTGGTGAACCGAAAGTTGATCACTTTTAGACCCTTGAAATGGTTATGACGCCTCGTATCTGTAATTTCAAAGAATATTATAATAATAAGTAAATATTTATTCTAAACTTTAAACACGTTACAGTAGAAATTGGTTTAATAGTCAAGTTCGTAAATGCCCAACGTTTATCCTACTATTTTATAAGCTATAAACATATCATTGTAACTTCTATCACATGAAAAGAAGACGTATTTTCTTAAAACTAACTTTTGTTAAATATGCGAAGTTTAACCTCGATAATTTGCAGAAGTAGTTTCCTTATTTAATAACATTGCAAGCACTGTACACACATCGCACATTCATGAAGCTATAATAATTAGAGCCGCCACTCTAAAAACTATAACGACGTTCTGTTTTTCATCGCCTTTCATGCATTTTGCGAATGCTATAAAATAATTAAACTACAACCAACCAAAGAGGTTTTATAACATGCAATTTTTTTTATATAAAATAAGAAAAAAATGTGTGAATGTCATGTAAAACACAATGTCGGTCCTGCCAGGCTCCATGAATCTGAAACAAATAACAGAATTGTAGTGACAATTAAAACCAAATTTAATATTACTTTTAATAAAGTATATGTTTATTAAAGTATATGTGTATTATTCATTTCTAGGGTCTAAAGGCAAAACTAAATAAGTAAATGATTAAAAAAATAATAATAAATAAGCATCAAATAAACAAATGTAACAAAAAAGAAACAAAAGAAGTATAAAGACAAAGAGAGAGATGTGAATCCGAGTTTAGCATGTCAATTCCTTGTAATCCCGTATTATACAATCAGCTGTATCCGATCAAGTTCCATCACAAGAGTTCGCGAACTGAGCAGGTGTGAAGAGATGTTTAAAAATACCGAGTTCGTTCATCTAATTCAGAAGGCCAGAACCACCCACCTTGGTGTAATCGCGCAATTTTTTTGCAAACTATTTAAAAACGCTCACTAACAGATATTTATCCTATTTTGACATCATGTTTACAAATCCATCGTCGACTGTTTAGGATTAAGTTTGAATTTGTTTATTGTTATAATTGCTGAAGGCGTTTGGAAAAATATTCGGTCTGGTTTACGTTGGAATCGAAGATGATCCGAAATTTATTTTTGAGAAATTTTAAAAAAATCCGCCCGTGTTATATATCAATGTCTATTTAATTTATTGATAATCATGCGGATGTGCGGTTAATGTAAGAATAAGCTGCCTGATTAGTAACAAGTATTAGTATTAGCATTAGCTTATAACTCAGAGCCGACACAAGTAGGGGAAGAGTAGATATATTTCGAGAACATAATCTTAATTGTACAAATTATTATTATAACACGTTGCCAACTGTATCCTTATATGATAAATGTTTCACGAATTAATCTTAATTTCAACTATACTATAATTGTGATTTACATTCACTAACCGAGCTCTTTGTGTCATATATCAGAAATGGGACGTCGTTTTTAGGCCATGCACTATTTGGTTACTAACCACTAAAAGGCTAGGTGCATATTTCACTCAATTTGCGAATTTATCGTTCGGATTACTGTAGCCCTTAAGTCTTTTTTATAATGAATATTGTAATGATGTATATACTGTATGAATTCATACATATTTTTCTTTAAGTAGCTCATAATATTTACGGGTGGACATGACCTACGTGTGGATGCGTGGATTGGGCAAAATTATCGTTATTGTGAGTAATCGGGTGACATCATGACGCGCGTCTGGTTTAAACATTAGCATATTGCGCCTTTAAGTACTGATAACGTATTTTATAAGTTATTCTTTGATAGAGTACATAATTTATTAGTATTTTAATAAATGCAAGGTCATTGACTTTGCAGATTAAAGAGTTTTTATTGTCTACAAAAATTATCACGAGTACTGTCGCTTGCTTTGTATCTGAACTCACATTTTGAGTTACAGATATACTATGTTTATATTTAAATGATAGCATTTAACTACAAATTATATATTATGAAGAAATCTTCTGTTTCTTTACATTACATACGGATATGACATCCATCGCTTAAAAAACCAACATTCAGCCCGTAACATCCCTCTGCTGGGCCTCTTTCCCCATTTAGGAGAAGGATCAGAGTTTAATCCACCACGCTGTACCACTGCAGATTGGTAGATATGTTTCCTACTATGAGTAACTATCGCTATCAGTATTTATGATAACAACCGGGACCAACGACTTAACGTGCTCTCCGAGGCACGGTGGGGAGACTCATTAGTGCAGACATCTTAACCGGAAAGAAATATTTGTACAAATAATCCATCCCGAGAGGGAATCCTACCCCCAAACCTTCGATTTTTTAGGCGACTTCTCCCACCACTACACATGAGCGGTTATTCGCTTGGATTAACCAAAATTAAAGTTTACGATTAAAAAAGATGTGAAAATGTGTGTCTGTAAATTAAGATGTGATAATACATTTATGTACCTCTTCATCTCCCTATTCAATTTAATATTAATACATTATATGTGTAGCGAAATTGTTTTTTAAGAGTTTCAGTAGACATTTAATAAAATTTGTTTTTATTTTTAGTCTTATAAACTCACTAATTTATAAGTTTATAGAGTTTATAAAATTTAAGTAAGCGTATGATTTGCAGCGCTTTTAAAATGCTATTGACAGGTCAAACTTAAGTAGCATAGCTCATTAACACGTTTGAAATTGTCAATGACATGTTTTCATTGTACAGTTTTTTTTTCACGATAAGTGCAACATTTTAAAAATGGGAATTGTTTCAAGAAAGTTGCAAGATTTTCTTAAATCTCGTTTTTGGTCACACTTACCAACTTACGTTGGTTACATTACGTTTGTCATTTCAATTCTTTGTGATATCTTTACTTTATAGTTTCGACAATTTTTTTTTCGTGGATTTTAATAAGGGATCGCGAAATGATACACAACGACAGCACTGTAAGATACGATTTTATGCAGTAATCTTTTCACAGTTACGTTTTAAAAAAGATTGGCTGGCGAGTCAGCGTGGCGAGACAAAATGATTAAGCTATTGTCAAGTTTTGAGATTTTGTTTAGATGTAAATGTTAGTAATTTTTGCAAGTCAGTTGCAAATAAGAAAAGCTTGTATAGCTTCGCTAGCTTAGCTTCGCTAGCTTAGCTTCGTGTATGTAATTTTTTATATTTATATTTTAGTTGATTGTGGTTTGCTGAGAACCGAGATGTTTGGCGCGAACTTAGGTATATGTCCATCGTGGGGTGCAATTAGCTGAAGCGATATTTTAGTTGATTAAAACAAGTGATCTAAACATAATTATAAATGTGTGAAGTAAAATCGATTATACCATTTAATTTTAAACATCTAAAAAAAATACCTTAAACATAAGTAGCACATTTGTTTATTTATGATATTCTCTGCCCTCTAAAATGGAACACTAGAAAAATAACAGAAAAGAAAATCATTCAACAGTATTGAAGCTTTTTAATACATGATAACTGATAAGATCCAATTTTTTTAGACATCACGGCGTATTTAGAGTTGGTCAGATTATGTATACAAACAGTTTAATTTAGGGTCTGGATAAAAGATATATAGTTGTATTCAGTATTTAGTATCTTTCTTTTTATTTTTCTTTCTTTCATTCTACGTGTTAGGAAGCTTTAATTTTACGTAAAATTTAATAAGACTGTCTTTAAAAAAATAATGTAAGATACAGGTACATTTTAAGATATTAATTTAGGAAAAATAGAAGTTAATTTCTTTACTTCCTATTGCTTCTTCTGAAAAATTTATCATTTTAACAGTAATATATTTAAGTAAATCTTGAATTAAAATAAGGGAAAGAATAGTAATAGAAAATATAAAAGTTTTATCTTCGACATAGTTATCGTGGTTTATTTTCCCGGATTGATTAACTATATGTAGGTTTTAGTATCATCATTCCTACCTGGGCATTTTCTACAGATTAGTTACCAAATATATCGTGGTCTGACTGTTGTAAGTCGAAGTGATACATTTTATAACTTGTATAAAACCTTTCAATCATAATTCTTTCTGAATGTAAGGTATTTCTTATTGTCAGCTTCCATCCATCCATCCATCCACCAGCTCTTTTAAGTCCACTCCATTTGGTCGCTGTTTTCTTTAGCCCTGTGCTTCTTTTGCTGATTGTCAGCTTTAATGATACTAAACCAATAATGTTCAAATCCCATGGATTATACTATATTCCTTTTTAATCGACTTCCAAAAAAGGAGGAGGTTCTCAATTCGACTGTATTTTTTTATGTATGTTACATCAGAACTTTTGACCGAGTAGACCGATTTCGACAAATTTTGTTTTAATCAAAAGGTGGTGTGTGCCAATTGGTCCCATTTAAATTTATTTAAGATCTAAAAACTACTTTTCGAGTTATATCTAATAATGCGTTTTTACTTGACGCTTTTTTCGTCGACCTACGTTGTATTATACCGCATAACTTTCTACTGGATGTACCGATTTTGATAATTCTTTTTTTGTTGGAAATGGGATATCCCTAGTTTGGTACCGTGATAAGAAAACCAGGATCTGATGATGGGATCCCAGAGAAGTCGAGGGAAACTCTCGAAAATCCGTAATAACTTTTTACTGGGTGTATCGATTTTGATAATTTTTAATTTAATCGAAAGCTGATGTTTATCATGTGGTCACATATAAATTTTATCGAGATCTGATAACTACTTTTTGAGTAATCTTTGATAACGCGTAGTTGCTTGACTATTTTTTCGTCGATCTACGTTGTATTACTTGTCGATGTAATTGAAGTCGGTTTTTTTTTTCGTTTGCGAGCAAACACAATTATGTTTCTTATATTAGTTTGAAATGTAATTAAAGCAACGTTCTTGCTTTTAGATTTAGATTGGTAACGGTATTCACAAAAACTATACTCATCATCATCATTACAGCCTATACAGTCCACTGCTGGACATAGGCCTCCACAAGTTTACGCCAAAAATAACGTGAACTCATGTGTTTTGCCCATAGTCACCACGCTGGGCAGGCGGGTTGGTGACCGCAGTACTGGCTTTGTCGCACCGAAGACGCTGCTGCCCGTCTTCGGCCTGTGTATTTCAAAGCCAGCAGTTGGATGGTTATCCCGCCATCGGTCGGCTTCTTAAGTTCCAAGGTGGTTGTGGAACCTTGTTATCCCTTAGTCGCCTCTTACGACACCCACGGGAAGAGAAGGGTTGGCTAAATTCTTTAGTGCCGTAGCCACACAGCACACAAAAAAAAAAAAAAACATAAACAAACAAAAACTATACTATATGTACCTAAATATTTTCCTATTTATACGACAGTGGAAACATGATTGACTGGAAAAGTTTCCGAAGGTAATCCGGACATTTGAATCCACGTAAAAAAACTTGAAAATTTAAATCAACAAAAATCAGTGTTTACCAAAATGCTAGATACACGTTTTCTTATATGTATAGTAAGTGTTTTAATTAAATTCCTAAATAGCTGAGAAAAATTAAATGTATTAGTCACTGTACCAATATTTTTTAATTTTATTTTAGGAATAGTTATCAATCATCGATTGATTTTTATAACAAAACGGCATTATATATAGTGATTTAATTATCTCTTTTTGACAATCAAATGCTGTTATTAGTAACTATAAAGTAATTAAATTCTTAAACGCACTAACTTAAAAGTTGACAAATCTAAAAAAGGTAAATATTATTATTAAAAAAAAAACGCCGTCCTAATTCAAGAACGTAAGTTGATAAAATTCGTAAATTCATATCTGACCTCTTTGGACCCAATCCATGTAAGTTTTTTTTTTTCAATTAAAAAAAGAATCATCACAACGCGTCGTCATGCGGTAGTGACACGTACATTTTTTTTTTCAGTGGAACGTCCTTGCCAAATATTATAGCGTAATAAATTTCGCACACTTATTGCTCGAAATAACATATATTTTTTTACACAAGCAGATGTTTAAAACACATTATTTATTCACAACACTATTGACTATACTAAACGCCATTCCGCTTCTACGCGATGTTACATACATTCCTTTGTGGATATTTTCATTTCGTACTAGAATTTAATTGATATCATTGCGTTTTGCAAGATATTTATCGTCGAATACCGAAACATCTTATTTAATCTAATCAAAATATACCAAATTTATTTGAGAAAACTTTATTGAAAAGATATTTCATCTTTCTCTTAATTCAGTCTCTCTTTCTGTCTTAAACTTTGTCAATATATATTATTTTAAAACTTGAATGTTCTATTATAAACGAAGACCAGCATAAGTCAATTTTTTGTTATAACAGTATGACAATCGGCAAGGAATTAGTCAAGTTCCTCCATCGGCCGCTTAACCTATTATGGGAGTAGAGTAGAAATGCTACGTTGTAAGCTATGAAATACAGATATATTAGAGATCTATAGAGAAGATTTATGCCCAGTAGAAAACGAGTGAACAACAGAAACTGCCACTCGGTAATAAAAGTACGGAATTTGAAAACGTAGCCCAAAAAGAAAATAACCACTTGACTGTAATATACTTCAGTAGGATAACTAAAAAGGTTCCTATGCTTGCTGTAAAAAGTCTTAAAGTAAAGATTATTTTTCAATTTGCGTTTAGTGGCCAAGCCGTTGCCAAGGTGCTGTTCGTACCAAAAACTCATTTGCTGATATTTACGTATGGATGGAATATGGTATATTCTTTAAAAAAATACTTATATTACTACAATAAAGAGCGGAAGTAGAGATTGCGTGTGAGAATATTGCGAGTTTAACGGAAATTTCCAGAACCATAATACAGATTTATAAAAATAATTAGTCAAGGTTGACTTTTTTTTTCCATGGTTACTCCGAGATTCATAACCGTTTTACTATTTCCATATCAGGCTATTATCAATGTTAGTTATGAATTATTATCAAAAACCAATGCAGGTGAAACGGCTTGAAGAATCTAATAAAAAACAAAAAAGTCATCTGCAAAGCAAACTTCGTAAACTTTGACGCTTGCGACACCAGAAGCATTGCAAGCGCGTTGCCGACTCTACCCCCGACCTTTCCCAAGATCTCTGACTACCTCACTCACGACAGGAACACGATACGAGTTGAGAGCAGTAGGTGCCTTTTTTCTGTGATCTTTTGTATGGTGCGTAATAGCTTGTATGCTTGTTTTTGTACTTTCCTAGATTCCACTCCTATTTGTTAGCAAGAAATTGGCCTAACTTAAAACGAGTTAATAAATTTAAATTATCCTCGAGAATCGAATTATTTCCTATAATTTACATGAAGCACTCTTGTTTACTTATTTATATAAATATGAATTATTTTATATACGTATGTGTCTTTTTACGCGATAATTGATATCGTCCTACACTATTCGTCACTTCTCTTTTTACACTGTTTTTTATTTGTAATATGTTCTTGTTTTGATTGTTGTTGTGTACAATAAAGAGTATATATTATTATATTATTACAAGCTATATACTGTGTGGTTACGGCAGTTAATATATAGCCACCCCCTCTCTTCCCGTGGGTGCCGTAAGAGGCGACTAATGGATAAAACAGTTCCACTAACATCGTGGAACTTAAAAAGCCGACCGATGGCGGGATAACCAACTGCTGGCTTTGAAATACACAGCCCGAAGACGGGCAGTCTTCTTCGTCAGCGAACTTGTGGAGGCCTATGTCCAGCAGTGGACTGTATTAGGCTGAAGTGATGATGAGTGATTATAATAATAATAATTATTATTATTATTTATATAAGTATTTATTATAATATATATGTATCTATTATATATTAAGCGGGTAGAGTGACATCCAGTCACATAATAATAATAATAATAATAATAATAATATATTCTTTATTGTACACCAAAATATAAACAAACAGTAGTGACAAAAAAAAGGTGTACATTAGAAGAAGGATAATAAAAATTCATCCACAGTTTGATGAAGCTATCGCTCAATATAAATTAAAGAACCAAAAATTGAAAACGATTTTTTTTATTAATCTGCTAAGTACTGTCATTAGTTTGAGATAGTCGACAACAAAAAATAAATATATTTAACATACACATGTTACAAAAAAAATTAGTGTTTGCCGCTAAGCTTATTTATCAACAAGTGTACCTGGTATATTTTATCTATATAAATAAAAATGAATAACCTAAACGTATGTTATATTAAGATATAATAGAAAATGGAATATTTAATTAAGGTAATAATATACGTAAACAATTTTTTATAGTAAGTAAGCTCGGGTTTTAGCCAAATTAATAATACTAATGGTCGCCAGTGGTCGAAATTCGAACATAATTAATTTAAATTATAGTTTGAACATGATTAAGCTTCTGTTGTCATAGACTATGCTTCTATAACGATAAACAAAACAGTACAATAAAATATATGTGTGTGTAATATTTTTTTAATGATTTAATGTATTTTTATGCATAATTAAAAAAAAATTAGCATTACGAATACAAATACAATACAATAAAATACAAATACTCTTTATCATACACTAGCAGAGGAAAAATTTTACACCAAAAAAGAAAATATAGACATGTACAAAAGGCGGTCTTATCGCTCAAAGAGCGATCTCTTCCAGACAACCTCTAGCATGAATAGGACTCTATATAAACTATAAGTGTGCGAAATTTCATACTACTTGATCTGCGCAATTTTCGTAAAAAGGGGTACAACGTTTTTGCCTTACGTATTAATACATAGATAAAAGAGAAAATATTTGCTATTTGTAATATCACGAATAAACGAAATATCACAAACTATTTCTTGTCAATTTTGTGATTACGAATTAATATTGTAACAGTATTTTTTGTAAGTAATATGTAACAACCGCTCTGGTGTAGTAATGTGTGTAGGCGCCTCAAACACTGACGGTTGGGTATACCCGCTCGTAATGGATATTTGTAGGTATTTGTACAAATTTTCTTTGGGTTTGGATGTATGTATAATATATGTCCTTGTGGATCTCCCCACCATGCTTCGGAGAGCACGTTAGGCTGTCGGTCCCGGTTATTATCATTACCTGATAGCGATCGTTACTCATAGAAGGAAATATGCCCGGATATCTGCAGCGGAACAGCGTGATGGATTCGGCTCCAATCTATCTCCTACATGAAAAGAAAGTCCTAAAGTCCTAGGCCCAGCAGTAGGATGTTACAGACTGAATCGTTTATAACAAAATATTAATATTTATAACTTATTTTTTGTTTTATGTCCTAGATACGTTATTATATATAATAAGTTGAATTCGTATGCCTAATCCTGACATGTTCTCAATTTTTGTCTTTAGCTTCTTTATGTACTGCGTAAATTCGTTTTTATTTTTACCGACTTCGAAAAAGGTGGAGGATTCTTAATTCGACCGTATATAATTATATATATTAATGTGTGTTCGCGGGTAACTTCGTCATTTATGAACCGATTTTGATGATTCTTTTTTGTTGGAAAGGAGATAACCCAACAGTGGTACCGTGATAAGGAAACTAGGATCTGATGATGGCATCCCAGATAAATCGAGGAGAACCTTCAAAAACCGTATTAGCGACTAGTGCGTTTGTTAATTTTTTCATATTTTTAACCGACTTCCAAAAAAGGAGGAGGTTCTCAATTCGACTGTATTTTTTTTTTTTATGTATGTTACATCAGAACTTTTGACCGGGTAGACCGATTTCGACAAATTTTATTTTAATCGAAAGGTGGTGTGTGCCAATTGGTCCCATTTAAATTTATTTGAGATCTAACAACTACTTTTCGAGTTATATCTAATAATGCGTTTTTACTTGACGCTTTTTTCGTCGACCTATGTTGTATTATACCGCATAACTTTCTACTGGATATACCGATTTTGATAATTCTTTTTTTGTTGGAAAGGGTTGGAAAGGGAAATTTGGTACCATGATAAGGAAACCAGGATCTGATGATGGGATCCCAGAGAAATCGAGGGAAACTCTCGAAAATCCGTAATAACTTTTTACTGGGTGTACCGATTTTGATAATTTTTAATTTAATCGAAAGCTGATGTTTATCATGTGGTCACATATAAATTTTATCGAGATCTGATAACTACTTTTTAAGTAATCTTTGCTAACGCGTAGTTGCTTGACTATTTTTTCGTCGATCTACGTTGTATTACTTGTCGATGTAATTGAAGTCGATTTTTTTTTCGTTTGTTTACTTTTTAGTTTCCACTTTGAAGTCGTTTGTTTTTGTTAAAAATTATATAGCCTTTATTGTACTACGATATAGACAGAAAAAAAACTGTATATAACAAATTAGTTACTTTTCCATACGTTATTGTAAGAGTAAAAGAAAACAAGTTAAAATATCTTTTTGTTTAAGTGAGCTTAAAAAGCACTCAAATCGTCATTGTAAAATGACATAAAATGTTCTTTAATAAATTGTAGTAAATGTAAAGATAAAATCAATTTGGTGTATTTAGCTGAAAAGTATCGACAGAAAACTCAACAATTAATCTATTAAAACGCTCAACGCATCACATAAAAATTCTCGACTCGGTCAAATATTGTCTTGTGCTCAGCTAGCTCTTCGGGACACGAAATCGTATAATTTTTAAAGTTTCAACACAAGGTTTTAAAAAGGTTTAGATATGCCGAGAAATAGTTTAACAAACATTTTATCACCATGTAACGAAAACTTTATTATTAGGTTCAAATACTAACCAAAGAATATATAAAATACATATTTAAAAAATCTCAAGTTTTATCATAAGTTTAGAGAAATATCATATCATAGTGAGGGCATGTAACACTATTTAACGGATGATGATAGCCAACAGATGTAAGTTTATAATATATTATTCTTTGTACCATGGAATGCCACCAGTATATCAGGTTGTCTGGAAGAGATTGCTTTTTAGCAATTTCGCCTGGTTGTATAATTTGTTACTATAATTGCTTGTAATGTGCAATAAAGTATATTATAATTATTATTATTATTATATAGAGGTTTTCGATGGCCTATACTACCTCTTGTTTTTAAAGTCTATTCGTAACTTATATGCAGGATAAAATGTATCCATAACTGGTAAAACCGGACCTGAATAATTAGTAGCGTAAAAGAATCATACACGGAATTGTATGACTAGAAATAAATTTTAAATACTATTTATTATTACATTATAACGAATATGATATTTTAAAAAAAATTTCAGCCTATATTATCCCACGGCTGGGCATAGGCCTCTTTTCCCGTGAAGGAGAAGGGTCAGAACTTAATTCGCCATGCCGCTCCAATGCGGGTTGGCGATAATTATTCAATTACATATAAATGATTAATAAATAATGCATTTACATATTCCAAGTATAAAAAAATATCTTTGTATTTAGCAATATGTAATTATAATTATTATTGTTACCGAAAAAAAGTAATATTAATGTATACATACATTTTATATAATTACAAAAAAGGTATAAATATAAAATACAACATTTCCGTTTGTAAGATAAGTACTTAAAAGAAATTATTTTTAGAAACGAACATGATAATACTGGCGTCTATTTTTAGACTGCATGCTCTCGTTTTAATTTAAAAAAATGTACTTAATACTTTACAATGCACTTTTATCGATTTAATAATCGTATTAAATTATTAAACATATATTTTTACAATACTTATGTCAATAATTTTTTATATTTTATATATAGACTCATTTTAAATATAAACCCTTTCTCTTCAACACCCTACCTGTTATACATTTACAACCCCATAGGCCATTTTAAAAATGTTCTATGACTATAATTTTAGTACTCAGGATGTAGATAGGCTATACTAAGTAATATTAATTAAATTTCACGTGGAAGATATCGTTTGGGACTGATAACATTTTAAACTATTACGATACTGTGTTGGTTAATTTAAGATTTTGGTATACAATTTTTAAGTAAATTTTTCAGGAGACTTAATATCTTGTTGGATTGTTACTTAAAGAGCTGTATGATTCACAGAGAAATATACATTTGCACAGACACTAACGTAGTAGCAGCCAAAGAAGTTTTAGATATATTTTGTTATGAGTACTATTTAAAAAAATCGTAAAAACAGTAAATATAAGTTAATTCTTCTTTTGCTAATTTATTGTTTTAACTGGTTTTTCTTAATAATAAATGAAAAAAATATTTCGTAAAAACAGTATAATTATATGGTTAATTTTTCTTTGCTAATTTATTGTTTTAAGCTAGTTTTTCTTAATAATAAATTAATAAAAATACGATGTAAATGTTTGGATTTTCGAGATTGAACTCTTCTTGAGATAAAAAGTTTTTAGGTTCCTTTGTCACTATCGCGAATAATAACAAAGAAAGAATGCGATTATACTAAGTTCGTACTTTTGTTACATATAGTAGCTTGTTAATTCCGAATTATAAACTGTTTTGGTATGTACTAAAGAGAGAATTGCATTTATGCTTATCCCAAGTCCTTTTATTACCAAATTACATTGTTATTTATCAAACTAAAAAAAATAAAAAATTTAATATGAACTAGTATATTACATTAGTATACATTACCTACCCTAAGCCACAAAACAAAGAAAACTTAAAAAAAAACACATAGTTTCACTGAATTTTCATTCCGAAAACGATTTTTTTTTTCTTTTTAAAACCAAAAAAATTCAAAGAGATTATTATAATATGTATCTTCGATATATAAATTTTGAATATTTTTTCGCGCCGAAATATCTATCGGCTTTCCCGGATTCCATATTGGTTTGAAACGCGCGCGCCTGATAACCGCCAGTGATCAACTGCGTTCGGGAGATGGACTGACTCTGTTCAAAACTAAAAGGCGTGGGTTAGGTGCACGTTTACATTGTAACCGACCGGCTATATTTCGTTAACTTAAGTCCGAATTTTACTTTAAATTTTACATCTTATTATATATATTACTAGCTGACCTGGCGAACTTCGTATCACCTTATTTTTTTCTGAAATATAATAATAACATAATATATCAAAATAAAATATAGCCTATCTTTTAAGTTGGATCAAACTGCACACGGTGTGCAAATTTGACTAAAATCGGTTAAGTAGTTTAGGACAAACATTGTGACACGAGATTTATATATATTAAGATATACTATGCAATATACATACATTTACTCTATATGTACATACAAATTTATTTTTTAATTTTAATAATTAACTACTATTGGTTACTTTACATAATGTCAAGCATTTTTTTTAATATTGAAATATTAGTTGTACCCTGCGCGCGTTGCTACGCTTTTTTTTGTTGCACCAACTCAGAAACCTTTGTGGGCTCATGCACAACGATTTTATTTACGATTCTATAAAGGACATACAGACAAACATTCATCTATATATTTATTATATATTTATTTGTACTATAGAAAATTAAATTAAGAACTATAAAAGTATATTTTAGTTCTATTCATACATAAGTATTTGACAATAATATTAATTATTTTTAACTGTAATTGTATGTATAACACATAAGTAAATAATATAACAGAAAAAGAAACTAAGACATACAATATACGCGACTGTATGTCGTTAATTGTTTTCCTGTTTAAAAATTAAAAAAAACGGGATTTTTTTCACAGATTATAATAATTGTGAAAATATATTCTATAAAAATTACATTTTACTTATTAAATATATAAATTACATATCAGTAATGTATGAAGATTTTTTAAATCATGATATGCATACAACGGAAACAAGCCCATACGTTAGCTCACAAGAAGATTCAATCATTTTACATACATTTTTAATGTATGTTTTAAAATCGAGTTGCTTTATTTAAATTTAAACGTAAGTATTTTTGATAATAAAAGTGCAGTAATTAGGTATTTATACTTGATAAGGCGATTTAATTATTTTTACATCACGTTTTTATCGAGAATCCACCGTGTATTTAATTTGTGGCTTTATTATCTGTGTAACCATGTTAAACTTTGTGATAAATTAAAAAAAAATTATAATTTGTTTATATAAAATTGATTACGTTGTACGTAACAGTACATACATATATTTTTAATTGGGTAATTCTAACGGTAAAATATTCTAAATAAGCTATCATTGAATTCTTTTAACTTCATTTATTACTTTTAAAAATACTCGGTATACATTTTTGATAAGTTTTACATAAAAAACACTTTCACGATACTCAGAAACACAAAAAAATCACTCTCCAAAATCACACAAAATTTCATAGTAATTTAACCGTCAATATTAATTAATAATAACTTTTTTAATTTCAATAATTATTTTTGTCGTCACGGACTCATCTTTAGACACAGTGACGCCAACAACAAACACATACATAGAAATTAACACACACGTCAATCATAAGTACACACGCACTAAGATCGAAAGAACACTCGCGCACTATCTCTGTGTTAGTGCGTTCTAAGGTCATTCATACCCCAGGAACCCTAACAGGACGAACGCCAATGACCTAAGAAGCGAGTGGGATTTTTTTGAATCTCCCCCATTCAGTGTTTATTGTGTACCTGTGGCTCTTATTATGATGGTCGTAAAGACTATATCTTTAAGGAATTCCACACAAATACCCCGTACGGTTTTTGTATTATAATTGTATGTATGTCATGTGGTTTTTGTTAAGAACTTGCTGAATAAAAGATATGCGAATTTCAATGCGTTTTTAAATCTATATCATATTATTTATTGCTACATCTTGTTAAGAGTGGAGAAAAAGTTTGATACTTTTAAAAGGACTGAATATTTACTTTTGTTTTATCGGTTATACGAAATTAGTTCTTTTATTAGTCCTACATTAATTTAAGACATATTATAAGTTTTACATTGATGTAATCAAGATATCAATTTTGTAATCTCTACAGAAACCTAATTCTTAATTTACACGTAAGAAGTTGCGGACAATAGTTGTCAAGTAATTTATAAAAAAAGTTGCAGTGTGATTAATAGAAGTTCAAGAATTATATTAGAATTATATTCATTTATAGCAATTTTCTACGTCACAAAGTTAATATAAACGAGAAATATTTATGAAAATTACGAATTGTGGTAGTGGGTCTTTAAGCTTAACCATATCTTCCAGGCAACCCTTTTCATTTTAGTATTTGTCAAAATAATTGCGTAAAAACTCTTCTCTTTAAGTTGTGTAGAAAAAATAAACAAATCAGAAGACAAAAAAAGTGTTGCAAGAAAGATTGACTCTCACTCCACTGTTCATAACTTATCTCAGTGTGTATTGCGCATTAAATCGACCTTTTTTTAATTATATACCTAAACAAAACGAAAGTCGTTATTATAGGAAGCTCCAAACTGTTCAGCAGTATTGATAAATCTGAAGTATCTTCTGTTACACTTAATAAATTTACCATTCCATATATCGATAACATGAAAAATTTAGATGTCATCTTCGACCAACATTTCTCTTGTGGTCCGCAGGTATATGGAATTAGTCGCAAGGTGTTCGCTTTTGTCGGGCCTACTACCCATTTCTATTAAAATTGCTCTCGCACCTAGTCTCCTATTACCAATTCTTGATTATGGTGACACTTGCTATCTTGATATTACAGAGGAGCAGCTTAATAAGCCTGAGCGCATTCAGAATTTATCTATAACATTTAGATTTGGACTACGCAAATATGATCATATTTCCGAATTTCGCAAAAAACTCAAGTGGCTCCCAATTATCTTTCGCAGGAATACTCATATTTTTAACCTACTTTACTCTATTTGATTTAATCCTGTTACCCCGTCCTATTTAAAGGAATGAATTACTTAGTGATTCCCATGCACGCTGTCTTCTTTCACACAATAATTCACTTCTTCAAATTACTTCCCACTCCTCTTTATTTTATGAAAAATCTTTAACAATTCAAGCCTCTCGCCTTTGTCAATACCAATACCTTGCACTTGAATATAAAACGTGTACAAAAACTTGCAACTTTAAAAAAAATAAAATAAGGAAGCATTCTCTTGAAACTCAACAATAAACAAATAATATTTCTAAATATAATTTATAAGTATATATATATATATATACTTATAAATTATATTATTATATAATATATTATATATTATATATTATATATATATATATATATATATATATATATATATATATATATAATATATATATATTATATATTATATAATTATATTATTATATAAATATATATATATATATATATATTTATATACGTATGTATATGTTTCATTACTTGAATATTTATCATTTTATTGTAACTTGTAACACCTATGCCGTCAGTAGACCATTTCTTCTACCCTAACACCTGGGAGAGATCGTTTTCAAAATCTTTACTAGTCTTAACAATCAAAACTAATTGTCACTAAAAACATATTCTATCAACTCTGTTTTTCTAACTTGGAGCTTTTAGTTTGTCAACTAATTGACTATTAGCCGCTGAATAAAAAAAATATATAAACATATTTATTAAGCCTGATTACTAGAGAGATAATAAATTCATACAAAAAACAAGATTGCTAATTGTCTAAATACATAAAAAAATTATAAAAAGTTATAGTGTATTTTTGTAGAACTAAATATTACCTTTATAATATAGATAACAAAATGTAATACAGAATTTTTGATTAATCTGTTATGTATTAATTAACATATTAAAGAAGCGAATTTGAATTGCAAAAAGGTTAATATATTTTAATAAAACATAGACCAAAAACATTATTTACGTTTTAAAAACTAGTTATACGTATACTAGATTAATAGAATAATTGTTTAGAGACGCCATACGGCAACAGGAATACATTTCTGTGCCTCTTGTGACAAGTGATACAAGTCGAAAATCATCATTTTACAGGAGAGAAAACCAAAAGTATCAAAAAATATTTTTCATGAAGGTTCAATTTGAGCCTGTTCGTTCGGAGAGTAAAACACTCTCTTCCAATCTACATTTAATTTTTTTTGATAAATATTTAATTACTGAAGGTAGTTTACGAAAAAAAATTGCGTGCTTACAAAGTATACGTGTCTGTATGACTTTCACTCACAAATTTAAATTCGTGAAAACTCTATATAAATTTACAGATCAGGGGACACAGCGTAAATGAGATCCGTGATCTGGGTATTATGCATGATCCTAAATTAACATACGATAGGCATATAGACGTGATCTGTAAAAAGAGTAATAAAACTATGGGATTTGTTTTTCGGTCAAGTTCCCAATTTAATAGTATAAGGGTAATTAAGGTCCTTTATTGTTCCTTGGTGCGTAGTATTCTCGGGTATTGTTCACAGGTATGGAATCCACGATATAATATCTACATTGATAGGATTGCGTCCATACAGCGTAGATTTTTGAAATATCTACAGTACAGGCTGGGTATCAACGATTGCAATTATGAGGCAAGGTGCGGTAGACACCATTTACTACCCTTACGGAAACGGAGACAAATTGCCGACGTTGTCTTCCTAGTCAAAATTGCTCAAAACCGTGTAGATTCTCCACATTTACTCTCGAAGATTAATTTGAGGGTGCCTTATAAAACATCTAGGCAACCTTTATGTTTGGACATTCGGCAGTACGCATCAAATTATAGACAAAACTCTTTCTTTATTCGTGCCGCTAAAAGTTTAAACAGTGTAGTGGCATCCACTCAGCTTGATCTCTTTACTTCTTCAACACTTCTTTTCAAAACTACTTTAACGAAACTTGGTTTGACGGCTCTTGAACTAATTAGGTGGCATTTATTATTTTAATACAAGTGTATCAAGTGAACAAGCTTTTGTAATTTAATTGGGAAAACATGTAATTGGTATATAGTTTTAATTTGGATATATATATTTTTTTTGTAATCAAACACTTTTTGTTTTTAATAAAATAAAATAAAATAGCAAAAAAAGAGCTGTGGTTACCAACCCGCCTGCCCAGTGTGATGACTATGTGCAAAACACATGAGTTCACTCCATTTTTGGCGCAAACTTGTGTAGGCCTGTAGTGTCCAGTAGTGGACTGTAATATGCTGAAATGATGATAATGATACCTTGTCCTTGTGAAAACTCTAGAATAATGATCTTTATTTTTAAGATGGAGAAATCCTATTTACGCACTAGCCCCGCTGCCCGGGGGAGCGACGGGAGTGTGGAACTCCCAGCCTAATGCCAGACTATCCACCAAAATCGTCATCTTTGCTTACTCCCCTCGCCATTGCCGGAGTTGCAGGAATCCGAATTATTCTACCAACCCCAGCGGCGTTTCCCCTTTCGACTGTTCGTGTTGTTGTTCGTGTTCATGTTGTTGTTTCGTTGACGAATCCCAGAGTCTGCCTGGCGCTTAGGCTGCCCCCTTAGGCTAACCTCCTCCCCCCGTTACGTAGCTCAGCGTAGCATGCAAACTTATCCCCCCCCCCCCCGAATACGTAGTTTATGGACGAAGGAATCTAGCAGAAAGAAGAACGTGAATTAGGCAAAAAAAATCGTTATTTTTTCTGATAAGACCCACATCAAAATCATAAAAAGAGTACATCCTATAGAAAATTTTAAATTGTTTTGTTTGACAACCTTGAAACTTTTAGGGGTGTGAAATGGCGAATTAATTTATCGATAAATTATAATGTATTAAAATCACCCATAGTTTAGGATATGGTTAGGTACTTGTTACAAATCCTTTTATAACCCATATCCTAAACTATTTATTACAGACAATAGTCCCGTATTCTGCTATGAATACAATACCAATAATATTTGTGGGTAATAAAGTTAAGGAGCAGTTTATTACTCATATTTTTATAATTTAATAAATAATAGACATTTGCTATCCTATTTAGATGTCCATTTTATACAAAAACTTAAAGGTGTTTAATTATAAATATCTTTTTTTTTACATTATAACATTCACATACAGTCGTCTATTCCTAAAGTAAGCAAGTTAATGCTTGTGTTATAGGTAACAGCATGCTGATGTAGCTAAATATTTTTTCTGTAAATATACTTGGGAATCAATACATATAATAAAATGGTGGGAAAGTCAAATCTGTACATTGAATATTTTTTTAAAAGAATACTAGGGGTGTGATCTGCAATCGATACCGAAGCCAAAAATATAGTTTTTAGAATTTTTGTCTGTTTGTCTGTTTGTATGTCCGGGATAAACGCAAAAAGTACCGCATGGATTTACTTCAAAATTGGCACGAATATTATTAAGAAGTCGGGTCAACATATAGGCTACATATTATCATGCTACTAGCATATATCACTTACCAGGAACGAGCAGTGAACCTTTATTTCCTCAACGCATTCTGTAACAACGTGTAATAAAAATCACGCAATATAAGTAACTAAGCCGATAAACATAATTAAATGAATATAAGTAGACAAGACAATTTCAAAGCAGCGCAATCTATGAGATTTTTCTGTAGATATGAAATGTAAAGAAGAAACGGGTAAATGAATGTTATTTTAAAAGGTATAATCTTAGGTATTTTTGGTGCTGTATAGCGTTCACGCAGACGACGTCGCGGGCAGCAGCTAGTAATACATAAATAGCAGCTAGTATATATAAATACCTAGACTCAGGCAAGAATCGAACCCACAACCCGCGGAACAGAAAGCAGGGTCACTACAAACTGCGCCAACTGGCTAGTGATAAATCTACCTTTGTTATAAAATATAATTAGTATATAAATGGTCCCTTAGTAACTCGAGCGACAATCATAGTCAAACAAACGAATACTTCTGTCCTATTGTATAATAGATTAAAGCACACGATTTATCATGTGATCCGGTTTTGTACGTTTCCTTATTTTATAACAAATATAACTGATAGATATAGGATATGGACACCCTTATCACCTCATGACTCATCGTCATCATCTTCACTTCAGCCTATTGCAGTCCACTGGTGGACATTGGTCTCCGCAAGTTCGCGCCAAAAATGGCGTGAACTTATGTGTGTTGCCCATAGTCACCACGCTGGGCAGCTCTTACCATCTAATGGTATAAAAATAGCTCAAGACCTATTCTCGGACCCACCAAAATATACAAAAAAAAATCGGTCAATTGTTTAGAAGGAATTCGGTATCAAATACTGTGCCAGATTTTTACATAATATTATATGACTCTTAATTTGTTAGAATGTACATTATTTACCTCTCAATGTTGTCGAATACACATTTGTCTAAAATAGTACAGTAAGAATTTTTAAAACGTTTGATGTGTTTTTCTTTACTTATCAACCATTTTTAATCGCTCCAACACTTTTTTTTACAAGCAGATAGAAAAAACGTTGCAATCAATAAACGCATCGTACACAGGCATATAACACAACAAACAGACTTATCTTTCGAACATAACAATTAATTCTGTGTAAACAATAACATATTTAACGGATATTACAATTAATTATCTGCATTAGGGTTACGTACTCAGGTATATCAGGACAAAAAATAATAAGGTAATAATAATCATGTAATAAGGATGTGCTAAGGTAATCATGGACAAAAAATTCGCCATTATATGTTTCGACAAATATTTTGCCACCAGAAGACGAAGGTAAGCGGATAGAAATCCATATTTAAACCAATCTTGACGATAGTTTTTTTTTACCAAGGGAGTTTGACTGGTACAGCTACAACGTATAAAACAGACGTGCTGTAAACAAATACTGCGGTACACACGTTAAGCGAAAGAGAGAGTCAAAGTCAAAATCAAAGTTCCTTCGAAAGAAGTAATCATCAACTTTCGATCTTCCATTTATTCTTTTTAAGGTAGGTCATGCATTGCATTTTTTATATTTGTTTTAATCTTTTGATTCACCCACAATTGTTTCGTCTGACCATCTACACACTGAACTCAGACAAAAAGTGTTTTTATGCTTTTGCTAAGGTTTCTGAATTTATTTAAAACTTTTATAATTTCAAATGAAGACATTTATTATTGTTTTGCATGGCATATGATACATGATAAAAATTGCTACAGTTTTTAAAAAAGTGTACGCAACGAGTACAAGTACTCGCCCTATATTGATTCAAACTTGTCTAGTTTTACTTTTACACAGTAGTAGTACATAAATTAAATGTAAGTTCTAGATTATTTATTATCAGGTGTTTGTTCGCGATATACTGGTAATGATTTGTTATTATTTTAAAAATACATACAAAGTTTTTTTAATGTACGTTTCAAGTGATAAAAAGTATATTTATTATAGATACATGGAATTTTCATATTTGTTTCGATCACACACAATGTTTCTATTTATTAATAATTTTTATTACTCAGCAAAACATATCGGAATTTTCCATTACAAAAATATATCGCAAATATGACAATCAGCAATCGGTAGCCTAATCATTGCAGATTGTTTAATATTAAGCTGGGTGTTTTTATGTTTACAATTGTTCTCGCTCGCTTCAGCCTGGCTAATGCTGAAGACCGCTTTGGTGTAGTTGTGCGTGTGCCGAGTTGACGGCGCCTAAAAACCGACGGCCGCGGGTTCGATGCCCGCTCGGAGTGGATATTTGTGCTTATACAAATATTTATACCCGGTCTGGTTGTCCTTGTGGATTTTTCCACCGTGCCTCGGTCAGTTGTTCTCGTTTTTTGCTATTTTAGAAAATTTGTAATTGCAATATATGTAGTGTGATATTTTGAAATTGTGCAGTTAGTCTAATTAATACGATTTTTTTTTAAATTTTTATATATCTCTTCTACGATATAACGATACGATTACAATATGGTGATGTTATGATGTGATTTAGTAATGAGCATTTCAATCTTCTTCAATGTCTGTTGACACGGATAAGAATATCGTTATCAGAGGATGTATCGTACCTAGAAGACCTCGAAGATCAGCGTGATACATTATAAGCTCTCTTTCCTTATTTATGTATTATATATGTAGATACTATTTGTAGTACAAAGCGCTTGCCAATAAAATATGTATGATAATCAAAATTTCAAGACATTAATTTTGTAAAAAAAATTACTTTTTGCACTAAATTGCACAACTTATATCCACAGGATAGTGGTAAGAAATCCAGCAGCCTATCAGCTATCAATTTTAGACAAAAATAAATCAGGTGCAAGCAATGAAATGAAGAATCAAATCATTTAGGAATTTCTCTAAGCAGTGAATGTTTGGTATTGTGGTTGAATTTTTACCCGTAACGTAGGTAAACATTTATTAACAAATTAGAGCTTTGTTTTAACCTGCCACATTACTGCCACGTCACTTTCGTAAGCAGCTTCAATGGCTACCTATACGCCATCGTTGAAATTTTAGAATGCTTTGTTTCCTTTTTAAGACTCTTTTTAATCCTTGTTCTCCTTCGTATCTACGGGACCGCTTTTCTTTCTCTCACAGTGATGATTCTCCATGCAGATCTCTTAAACGTTCTCTTCTTCAGATGCCCACCCACCGTGCCGATTTTTATTCTTACTCCTTTACTGTACATTCCGTTAGACTTTGGCATTCCCCACCATATTAAATTCGCGATTGTAAAATACTATCGCTATTTAAGAAGAGAGTGAGAAAATTCTACCTGAATCAATCCTTCGACCTTTTTTAGTTATATAAATAAAAACGTAGGACTGGAATACTGTATAGTTTTATAAAACAGAGCTTAGCATCAGAAACGGTCAATTACTGTGCAATCAGTTTTTTTTTTTTTAATGCAGAGCAGTTCTCGAAGATATAGAAAACAAAATGCAAACAGGGCTTTAATTTAATGAAGCGTTATTTGAATATACCTATATTTTTTACGGACGCCGCGTTGGCGCAACGGTAACAGCCATGGATTGTACCTGTTGCGCTGGCGGTTGTGGGTTCGATCCCCGCACATGACAAACAAATGTATTGGCTATACAGGTGTTTGCTGTAGTCTGGGTATTTGTGCAGTTGTGAGTTTCCCCACCGTGCCTCGGAGAGCACGTTAAGCCGTCGGTCCCGTTTGTTATCATGTACACCTGATAGCGATCGTTACTCATAGTAGGGAATGTATCCGCCAACCCGCATTGGAGCAGCGTGGTGGATTAAGCTCTGATCCTTCTCCTACATGGGGAAAGAAGCCTATGCCCAGTAGTGGAACCTTGCAGGCTGAAGCGGGCATATTTTTTTATTTGCATGTGATGTTTATCCTTTAAGTATCTTAAGAATAAATATAATTTCCTGGAATTCAAACAATTCCTGGAATAACTAACTAAAACAACTTTATTTATATGGAGTATTTTTTTTTAAGAAGCAGAGTGAAGTTAGTTAAGCTTTATTTGATTAAAAATTCTAATTTTTAGTGACTCGATACTTCTGTAAAGTTACAAACAAAAAAAAGACTAAAATTTAGTCAGTGACTGAACATTAAAGATGTTTAAAATTTCGATATCGATATGAATAAACTTTTTTGTTACTAACGCTAACTCACAACAATAACTCATACAGATCGGATATATAATTGAAGCGATCACGATGTCCTGCCGATCCTTTATAAATGGAGGCCGGTAGGAGCGCTAGATTTTGGCAAAGGTCACGGACCTCGAATGACCACAAGAACGTTGTCCCCCTAACTCGACAACGACACTTCATTGTGACAATATGAACTCTGATTTGTTTACAAGGTATCCTTTAGATGACTATGATTTTTGATGACATTTTGCCAAAAAATGTTCAATGATTGATTAACTTCCAATTAACATTATTGTGTTTATGAAATGCAAGTTTTTGAAAATTGAACATTAAAAGGCAATCAAGAATAGTTGAATCACAAGTTATATGTGATAACGAACTTCATCATTACAGCCTATACAGTCCACTGCTGGACATAGGCCTCCACAAGTTTACGCCAAAAATAACGTGAACTCATGTGTTTTGCCCATAGTCACCACGCTGGGCAGGCGGGTTGGTGACCGCAGTACTACAGTAACGAACTTATATCAAATATATTTCCAAGGAAATATGCTGAATTGATTAATGTTCTAAAAAACCAATAATTGCGTTTGCAAGCAAACGAAGAAAAACCGACTTCAATTATATCGACAAGTAGTAAAGTAAAGGTAGACGAAAAAAATAGTCAAGTAAATACACACACATACATTATCAAAGATTACTCCAAAAGTCGTAATCAGATCTCGACGAAATTTAAATGTGACCAAAATCATTAAAATCGGTACACCCAGTAAAAAGTTATGCGGATTTTCGAAAGTTTCCCTCGATTTCCTTGAGATCCCACTATCAGATCCTGGTTTTCTTATCATGGTACCAAACTAAGGATATCTCCTTTCTAACAAAAAAAGAATTATCAAAATCGGTTCATACACGACGGAGTTATCCCTGAACATACATAAAAAATATATACACGGTCGAATTGAGTAGGTAACTTTTGAAGTCGGTTAAAAAAGGAATAATTACTATCTAATTTACTATTCGCCTAACAACAGAAGCAAGTTGTTGGTATGAGTACTACGTAAATAATCAAATATCTGATTAAATTTAAACTTGAAAATGACCAAGGAGACCGAGGTAACTGTTTACAGATGCGTTTACTGTGCCATTAAATCTTCTATATTCGCAAACACTCCTTGGTATTAAATTAACCCAAGTCAAACATTAATGATCCTCAAACAGTCAATCATAAAGATGCCCACCGATGACCTGTCACCGAACGCACCGAAATGTCGATTAGATTAAACAATTACGGACAATATTGTGAAGCACATACATATACAGCTATTTTACTTTGCACTTGCCGAAAAGTCTTACACGATATTTTGAACCTTGTGTCCTTAATATAAAATTTGGGAACATTATTTCATACATGTCGCAGTTGGGTATCGTGTGCCTAAAATTCAAAGTCACCGCTAAGGATAACATAGTATTGAGCAGAGATAATTCGTTCTTCCAAGAAATAGTTTGACGTAAGTATAAACTAAATTTATCGTAAATTTAAGAAGTTATCATGTATCTCCTTGTACATTCTTGAACTTTAGAAAGTTTAATAATATTATTAAATAGTTTTTATTATGTTTTGGATATTATAAAAATGTTTTTCGGAATTTATCATTGTACTAAAATCGCAAACAATTTTCTTTATATGTTAATGTGGATCAAGGGATGCGATTTCATTCCCACGACGAAGGAGCGGATGCCCGCGGTCAGTACCAGAGATGCTGAGTAGTGATGTTCTATAAATCGATGTAACTCTATCGACATAAATTTTTGACAAAATGTTTTCGGTCATTAAAATCGAGGAAACTGTTTCAGAAGATATTTATCAAATTACAATTCTGTAGTAACTTAAATTTTAAATTAAAATAGTAAATGTATAGTTAGGTGTTACCGACCCCCCACCATCAAGACTCTATAGTTGGGTGTTACCGACCCCCCACCATTAAGACTCTATAGTTGGGTGTTACCGACCCCCCACCATCACACTGTATAAAGCGATAGCCGTTCTAGGAATGGGTTTTTCTGCTTCTCGGCTCCGGTGGTGTTCGACGCGACTTGTGTAGTGTAATAGTGATAATTTGATCTAAATCGGCGTATTATTTGTAAGTACAATCTTGTATAACGATCTGGTGATTTATTTTGTAAATAATTAGATTCTAAGTGAGGGTATTTTTGTTAGCTATCTTTAATTTGATTTTAAATAAATAATTGTTAAGTTTTTGTTTTTTTTATACTTTCCACTCCTGAATACTAAATTCAGAAGTGGGATTTATACCTTTATTTTGCCCACATCATAAAGTAAATTTTGAAAAGTACCCACACTTATACAAATAAAACACCAGTTCATTTCTCTTTCATATCTTACAGATTTATTTGTTGCTATTTTTCGTATTTGTGATTTTATAATCGTTTTCGATATGTCTGATATCGGAGCAAGTTCGCGTGACAAGTCGCGTCGACACAAAGCCAATAGTAGACGAGATAGACGCACATCTCACTCTCGTTCGCATCCAATAGACAGTTCGGGCGAGCCTGGAACGCCTTGTTATCGATCAAATAGGTCTCCTGCTTGTTCGCCTCATGATGAAAATAGGCCGCGTTCTCGTTTACATTCAAAAAATAAGTCTGACGACCCTAAGTCACATTCTTATCGACGCGGTAGGTCCCGTATTCGTGCGCCTCGATACAATGTAGATAGATCCCCTTCTCGTTCGCCACCCAGGCGTCACTCGCGTGATAGATCTCGGTCACGTCGTTATTCTAGAGGCAATTCATCGCATAGGTACTATAGAGAAAGCGACAAACTGCAACACACTTTGAATTCGATTCTTTCTCGAATAACTACGCTCGAAAGCGATCATGATACAAATAGAACGGCAGGAGTTAGGGATGGTACGCAAACGTTAACGCCAGTGCAGAATAATCTAACTGATTTAGCGTCCCATGAAAAGTCGATTGATTTAAATGATCCGTTACTACCCTCAAATCCAAATGCAGTTTCCAGTTTCCACCTGCCTGATAGCATAGCAAATAACAGTACTACGAACGATAACAACCACTTATCATTACCATGCGAATCAGCCGTAACTGATTCGACGCGTGCTCTTACGGAAGCAATTAAATCACTAGGCACCGTTAGGAACCAAAACTACTTTGTCTCGAATTTTGACCCTATGGTAAACGATATAGAGGTATGGTGTGAAGAAGTCGATAGGGCGATGCTAACGAACAACTGGGGAGATGCAGAGTGTTTGTCTCGGGTTTCAGTATGTCTTAAGGGTGATGCACGCACGTGGCTGAACGAATGGGTGACTCATGACAGGACCTGGACTAACTTTTTTCGGGAATTTAAGTCCTTGTGTCCGCGTAGGTTAGACTACGCAAACATTTTATATCAAACTATGCAAACAAACTCTGATAAGTATAGTTCATATGCCGAGTATGCTAGGAGAACCTTATTACGCCTTAAGATAGTTAAGGGGCTTAGTGACGAATTACGAGTACTGATTGTCATACGAGGTATTACAGACGTCCAGGTGAGGGCCGCAGCAACGAACGCTGGGTTAAATTGTGATAACCTGGTTAACTTTCTATCAATTTATGTCAAGCCCGCTCACATTAAGCATGATCAACGTCATCATCCCAGAAAACCTCCTAATAATTATAATAAGGTGAAATGCTTTAAGTGTGGGCGGACAGGGCATAAAATTCAAGAGTGTAGGTCTACTAGTGGGAGTTTCGCGCCTAATCGGGCCCAAACGTCAGCACATAATTCAATTACTAACGGCGCAAGTGTAGTATGCAACTTCTGTAAAAAACCGGGCCATTTAGAATCAGCTTGTTTCACAAAGGAAAGATCCAATTCTCGTAACACTCGGAACGTAAATCTATGCGAGAAACCGTCGTTAATTCGGCAACCTAGAGACTCTGACTTGACCACTGCAGTTGTACAGGGTATTCCTATCGATATCCTTATTGATAGCGGTGCTTTAAACATCTCACTAATTTCTAGTGATGTATTAAAACATTTTTCGTGTGAAAGAAAGACTACTCGTTGCACTCTGAAAGGCATAAGCGACAAGGTAGTCATATCTGATAGTTATGTAACGCTGACTATTGAGTTTGACGAGATTACAATTGAGGCTGACCTTGTTGTGGTTCCGGGTTCTTGTATGAGCTCCCCCATCGTAATAGGTACTGATATCCTTAATCGCGATGGTATAACTTACGTGAGGACAAAGGACAGACAGTACTTAACACGAACATTAGAGCACTGTATACACTCGACAACATCTCAAAAATCAGAAGAAATTAAAACGCCCCTCCTGGGCGTTGATCGCGAGTTACTTTTAGGGATAATCACTGACTTTTCTGACTATTTGATTTCGGGTACCGCGTCAAGTATTGTCACTACTGGAACTATGCATATCGAACTAACCGACAGCACACCTGTTGCTTACCGTCCTTACCGATTGTCATATTCCGAAAAACTAAAAGTTAGAGAAATAGTTAAAGATCTAAAGAGTAAAGGTATCATTCGCGATTCAAAATCACAGTATGCTAGCCCTATTATATTAGTTAAAAAGAAAGACGGAAGCGACAGGATGTGTGTCGATTATCGGGCCTTAAATAGACTCACGGTTAGAGATCGATACCCTTTACCACGTATTGACGATCAAATCGACAGGCTGGGTAACTTTAAGTACTTTACAAGTTTAGACATGGCCACCGGTTTCCATCAGATACCGGTCGATGAAGAGTCAATACATAAGACCGCTTTTGTGACGCCGGAAGGCCACTTCGAATACACTCGTATGCCATTTGGCCTTACAAATTCGCCGATAGTATACCAACGAATCATCAATAAAACTCTTTCAAAACACATTGAGGCTGGCAATGTGCTTGTCTATGTCGATGACGTTTTATTGATGAGTAATTCTATTAATGATGGCTTAAAGTTACTTAAAGATGTCCTGAAGACACTGACTGAAGCTGGGTTTTCTATAAATTTGGGAAAATGTTCTTTTTTGTTTACCGAAATTGAATATCTGGGGCGAATTATAAGTCAGGGACAAGTTAAGCCGAGTCCCTCTAAAATAAAAGCACTTGTTCATTCTCCAATTCCCTCTAACGTTAGACAGGTTAGGCAATTTCTGGGTCTGGCCGGATATTTTAGGAGATATATCCCCAATTACTCGACAAGGGTTTCTCTTATATCAAATTTACTTAAAAAAGATGTTCTTTTTCATTGGGGGTCTGACCAAGAAAGAGTTCGACAAGAAATTATTTCTATTTTAACAAGTTCTCCTGTCTTGTCAATTTTTGACCCTAATTTGGCTACTGAAGTGCACACGGATGCAAGTAGCATTGGTTACGGCGCTGTAATGATACAAAAAGATACCGACGGTAAGAAACATGTAGTGGGTTACTTTAGTAAGACAACTCAGGGCGCGGAAGCCAAGTATAATTCTTATCAGTTGGAGACATTAGCAGTCGTGAGAGCATTGGCACATTTTCGCCATTATTTAGTTGGTTTGCAATTTAAAGTTGTTACGGATTGCAATGCTCTTAGGGCCACTGAGAAGAAAAAAGACCTGCTTCCACGAGTCGCTAGATGGTGGGTCTATTTACAAGATTTTACTTTCACTATCGAGTATAGAAAAGGAAATCGTATGGCGCATGCCGACTATCTAAGCCGAAACCCCATCTCTGCCAATGTGCACCAAATCTCTAAACCCCGTAATTGGGCACAAATTGCCCAGTCGGCGGATCATGAGACCCAGACCTTAATTCAAAAATTACAAGATGGTGAATTAGACTCACAGAGATACATCCACAAAAATGACCTACTGTTCTATCGCTACACTCCCACGGGCGAAAAACCTCGACTCCTTTGCTTTGTCCCTAAGGGTTTTCGATTGAGTTTATTGAGGATCTTCCATGACGAACACGAACATATTTCCCCCGAAAAGACCTTAGATTTGATATTAAAGCATTTTTGGTTCCCTTCAATGCGCCAGTTTATTGCCAAATATATAAAACATTGTTTGGTGTGTGTATCCATGAAACGAATCCCGAGAGCCCCTCACCAACCTATAACATCATGAGACCTGAGAAACCTGACATCCCGTTTCATACAATACACCTTGACGTCTTGGGTCCTTTACCAGAGTCAAACGGGTTTAAATTCATTTTATTAATGATTGACTCTTTTACCAAATACTGCCTGTTGTACGCTATTTATAGACAAGATGCTGTCGAACTCACCCGTACGTTCACTAATGCCGTTTCTCTATTTGGTGTTCCAAAACTCCTTGTAACCGATCGCGGGAGGATGTTCGAATCTACCGATTTTGTCAGTCTTCTTTCTCAATTCGGTTGCGAAATTCATTACATCACGCCCGAAATGCATAACGCCAACGGGCAAGTCGAGAGATACGTGAGGACTGTCTTAAATATGATCCGAATAGAAGTTAACCATAAACACGCAAGTTGGTCGGAGCAATTATGGAAGCTTCAACTTATTCTCAACATAACCCGACAAAAGACTACGAGGACATCGCCACTAATGTTGCTAGTTGGGACCGACGCTACTACACCCGTCATTAATTCCTTGATCCGTGACATATGTGTTGAGATGTCGCAAAATCGAGATGGTTGGAGAGAACTCTGTCGAGCCAGGGCTAGTGAACACCTACAGCAAAACCAAACAAATCAGGATCTACAAGTAAACCGAAACCGCCAGCCACCACGTAGCTTCAACGAAAATGACTTAGTCTTTGTGATAAAGTATTCACAGAGTTCTGGGAAATTGGATCCCGGAATGAGAGGCCCATATCGAGTAATAAAGGCATTGCCTAGTGGGCGATATCAGCTGAAGTTGTTAAGTGGGTCTTACGGGAAGACCACACAGGCAGCCGCCGAATATATGGTGCCTTGGCACGGAGAGTGGTGTCCAGAGTCGTGCGCCGCCTTATTTGAAGGTGAGTTTTTTTTTGCTAGCTAGTAGAATCTACGGGATACGCCTACTGTGAGACGCCTCCGTCCTGATAGATTGTAGTTTTTAGAACATGCCTACTGTGTGACGCCTCTGTTCTCTGGTACTGACTGGACATGCCTACTGTGAGACGCCTCTGTCCATGTATTTGTGTTATTCGGACATGCCTACTGTGAGACGCCTCTGTCCATGTTTTTGTGCTATTCGGACATGCCTACTGTGAGACGCCTCTGTCGATTATAAAATCATAATAGACGGTAGGGACGCCTTCCGTCTACTTAGTTTGTTCACAGGAAGTGAGATTCAGCTGATACGAATATGTCGAGCTTTGAACAAAAACGAAAACGCTGGTGGTAACGTATTGGGGTTTTATGAGAGCTCTCAAAGTATCTAGTTGTAATTTTTCCTCGTAAATACATCGAATGCAAACTCTTGTTGCTTAAGTAAGGGCAACTTAATTAATGTGTAATGTTGTTTTCAGAGGAGGAAGAAAACGTTTTAGAAATAGACCGGCAACCTTCATTGGTTTCTGAGAGGGTTCCACTCAGTGTCGAAGGGACTGACACTGATGGTGTCGACATGGAAGGTCCGTCGGTGCCAAGCGAAGCCAACGCGGCTGGTCCATCTACAGCTCCGGACGTTCACCTGGGACGAAGATGGCGCGTCGAGGACGACGAATAGTCAGGAGAGGCCGAGTTAGGTGTTACCGACCCCCCACCATCAAGACTCTATAGTTGGGTGTTACCGACCCCCCACCATTAAGACTCTATAGTTGGGTGTTACCGACCTCCCACCATCACACTGTATAAAGCGATAGCCGTTCTAGGAATGGGTTTTTCTGCTTCTCGGCTCCGGTGGTGTTCGACGCGACTTGTGTAGTGTAATAGTGATAATTTGATCTAAATCGGCGTATTATTTGTAAGTACAATCTTGTATAACGATCTGGTGATTTATTTTGTAAATAATTAGATTCTAAGTGAGGGTATTTTTGTTAGCTATCTTTAATTTGATTTTAAATAAATAATTGTTAAGTTTTTGTTTTTTTTATACTTTCCACTCCTGAATACTAAATGTATATGTTGCAGTCAAAACTCTTAACCAGTCAAAAGCACTATTGACTAGCAAAATCAGTCAGAAGTACTTTTGACCGTTTGCTTTAGTCAATAATACTTTTGACTAAAATAACAGTTAAAAGTACTTTTGCCCAATGGAGCTGGTTAAAAGTACTTTTGACTAAATGATTCCGTCAAAAGTGGTTTTGACTGGTTCTATCAGTCAAAACTCTTAAAAATATAAGGTGGTCGATAAAAATAACGACAAACGGTAATATAAACTTTTATATTACTCATTATTAGTGGAGAACGTGCTGATATTAGAACAAAAATGAGTGACTACGAAAAGAAAGAAGGCTTTTTGCAAAGAATTTTAGCGATGGAAGATATGAAAGATAGTCATTTCAATGTGATGACAAAAGAAAAATTTGAAAACTTTGCAATGGATGTGGAAGACGCGAAATTTAATGAAAAGGAAACACCATTACAGTACAGTAGACTACAATGCTTTAACACATTGAAGTTTGTGGTATAAAAAAATTAGTAATAAACACAGAACCTGTCAAATATTTTTGCCGGCTGAGGAAATCTACGACATTATTGATGCTGCTCATGTTTCTATAGGGCATGGTTGTCGCGATAGACTTAAGAATGAAACGGCAAAAAAGTACGCTAATGTTACAAAAGAAATGATTAATATATATTTATCAATGTGCGAAGTATGCCAAAGGAAGAAAAGCAAGAAAAGGATGGGTCAGGTTTAGAAACCGATCCTGCTCACTGAAATGAACAGCCGCTGCCAAGTCGATCTGATTGACATGCAGTCGCAAGAAGATCGCGGGCATAAATTTATTATGGTTTATCAGGAGCATTTGACTAAATTTATTCACATCTAACGAGTTAATAGTGCTTTTGACTGACGCTTTTTTGCAGTTAAAACTACTTTTGACGGAGAGCGTCAGTCAAAAGTATTTTTAACCGCGAATTTGCAGTCAAAAGTACTAATAACCAATAATTTTCAGTCAAAACCACTTTTGACCAACTTGTCCAGTCAAAAGTACTTTTGACTGATTTCGCTAGTCAATAGTACTTTTGACTGGTTAAGAGTTCTGACTGCAACATATATATTTATAGTATCTTGTTCTTAATAACTCATGCCAATAATTTTTACGAAGTCTTATAAATAATATAGGAAATATATATAATATAGGAATATAATAAAGGATATATAATAAAGGAAATATAACTATAATAAATATATATATAACTATAATAAAGGAAAGAGTAACTATGAATAGGAACTAGAAATAGTGAATACTTTTAAACAGGAAACTCTTAAATTTACATATCGCATTTGTCGTAAGTGACTTAATTTTGTAATCATTTGGTTATCATTTAGCCATTACTCCTAAGGTTAGTTAGCCTTATCGACGCCAGACTGTCTGGAGAAACAGTATAAATTATTTATGAGGATATGACGATTGCAATATTATATAAAACTTTTAATGTCATAAAAAAATATTTGAACATTTAACTTTAATCACAATTTGTTTACTTAACGCTTATAACATATTTACTAACAAAAATATAAATATAAATCATAAAAATTAAAATTATATATTTTTCGATATAAAACGCCATCACTATCAGAAATAGGGTCATTCGCCCTCAGCAATAAATCATTTTTAATTGTGTGTGTATACTTCAATCCTTTCATTACTCCGCGAGTGGTTGGTCAAAGCGGGTCTTCGACCTTATTTCTCATTTTTCACGAGAGGATGCAAACGATTTTCAGAAATAGGTCAGAAGAGATTTTTTTTATCGCTTGACGTCAATTTTTAAATTTGGGTCATGTAATGTTCGACGTTGATTCACTGATTTACGTAACGAGACACTTTATTAGCATTCGTTGTTAGCTTATCATGTTTACTTTTATTTTTATGTAAGCAAAACCCTCCTAAAGTTAAATTTGAATTTAAATAACTTTTTTTTTTAAGTTTATCGCTGTTACTAACCTAAAAGAATTGCATAGATTCTATTTATACCATATCTTATTATCTTTAGGAATTGCTAGTTTTTTTCTTTGGTATGTAATTTCATTCTTTTATTTTAAATTAATAAAATTGCAGTAACCAATGACATAATATAAATATATTGAAAAAAATATATATTATATATTGAAAAATATATAATTTGATATTGAAAAAAATATAAACTAAAATTACGTTACACGTAAGAGTGTAATGTTATGTTGGCCGTGATATAAATATTAATTTCAATAAACACAGATAATAGTACTGGTGTAAATACAAGATGCCCGTATGTCAGCCCTGATTGGCACAATTGTTGCTATAAACGAGCCAAGGCTAGCGAAGGACAATGTTCACATCCGGTGCGCAGGAGTGGGGCGAGCAGATCACCGCTTTCCCCGGAAAAGTCCTATACATTTATTATTTGAATTTTATAATAATATATATGTATATATATAAAAACACATCTTCAATACAAGTATCCTGCAAATATAGTTAGAATATGTTTACCGGTTTCCAAGATAAGTTTTATATTAAAAAGGAGGTCAACTATTTTTAATTGAAAGTGAAAAAGCTTTAACTTTGATATTAAAAACAGATATATATATACATATATATAAATATATCTGTTTCTATCATATATTAAATAATTAAAGCGTTTTTAAGAACGTAAACAGTTGTGGATAGTGACTTATTTCAAATAACAATTTTTTTTCTTTCAGAAGATTCTTATCATCACATTTAATTATTAATTTAATAACTAACAAAACACTGTGTATCTAATCGAATTTTAAAATTTTAATATATTATATACACATAATTAGAAGAAGCAGTGTGGTTTTTTCGCTGATCTATAATTATACGTGTTATTTTTACATATTATTTAATTACTAATAACGTTTTATTTTATTTTTTCTTTTAATTAAAAGTAGAACATATTTTTGTTTAAAATGAAATACACAGTAAAATGTTGCATAAAATTTAATACGATTTAGTTTAGTTCAGTCCAGCCTATTACATTTCACTGCTGGACATAGGGCTCCCCAAGTTTGCGCCGGACATCTCGGTTTTCCGCAATCCTCATCCAGCCTACACAGGCAATCTTACGTAGATCGTCGGTCCAGCGGGGCGGAGAACATCTCACTCCGTTTGCAAAGATGTATAGTAGCTACTTTAAATAATATACAACTACTATTTCAACTAAATGTTCCGCGAATCATCTACATCATGGAGTCACGAGTCACAACGTAATTGCCGTGCATTGCCAATGCCACGGCGAGAGAGAAAGAAGATTAATCACGGGTTAATGGAATTGACTGAATGGAAACGCATGCTCGGAGGATATGGACCATTTATAACATTAGCCTACTTTAGTGTGGGAAGGAGGTAAATAAAGACGCTGTAGAAGTAATAAATAATTTTGTTTTTTTTTTTGCTAATTTTATTAAATAATTTCCTAAAATTTCATTTTCTTTAACCAAACTTCTTTACGCACACTTAAATTGGAGTTGGTAAGTGAGCAGGTGAATGCGTGATTAGAGTTTTACGAAAAGAGTGATCCAAAAAGGTTTCTTATGTAAACATTAAAAAAAGTACGAGGTTCTTCGCCTCGAAAGATAAGTCATAAACATATAAATAAATAATAAATAAACATCTTTGGTGTGGACGAAAAGATTCTGCTGCTACTCGGCTGTTGGTTCTGGTGAACGAGTATGTTCAAGTAAAATAATTCAAGTAAGTTTGAAAGAATCAGACAAGGGAAGAAAAAATATACATAATAGTATTATAATACAATATTACTAAATGATTACTATATATCAGACATTTTTATTTATTAATTAATATTAGGTTGAATTAGAAGACGAGATTGTCAAGTGCCAACTAACAAATAGTGTAAAAAGATTAATTGCCATATTTAAGATTAAGGCAGTTTCTACTAGAATTAATGAATATCACTACACAGTACAAAACAAAGTCGCTTCCCGCTGTATGTAAGCTTTAGATCTTTAAAACTGCGCAACAGATTTTGATGCGGTTTTCTTTAGTAAATAGAGTGATTCCAGAGCAAGGTTTATAGGGTAAAAGCCGGATAGTTGCCCCACTTTTTGAAAACGCTCTATTATTAAAGATATTTATTTATTTATTTATTGTTCAAAGTGTATAATATCAAACCGTAGGTCATTAATCTTCTATAAAAGCATGTTTTTTTATTATTAATAATATTGGTTTTGAGTAAATTCTGTTTTATTTGACCTCTAAAAAAGGGATACTTGCCTACTGTGGCGGATAGTAGCATAACGTAAAAAATAAATCAGGGAATACTTGCCACATAAAAGAATAGATACCTCTCTTATGTCTCTTATATATTTTTTACCAATCTTATTTAATTTTCAGTTCCAAGGATAGGAGAGGATAGAGGAAAAGTATTTTTCTCGAATTTTCAAAAATACTATTAGATAAGTCGTTAATATTTTTTTATATATACAGCTAATCATATTATAGCTTTGAATCGATGATTGCTAGGATTTCATTTTAGAGTTCAATTTTCTTAAGGTTCTTCTTGTTAGGGATACGCTATAAATTCGGAATATTTCAAATATTAAGCATTTATCGCATTTGTATTTCGCTTTACTTAAGATAAATTAGCGTTAAAAAAAACAAAAAAAAAAAAACAAGAAAAAAAACTGTCTTTGCTCGTATAAAAACTTATAGTCTTATAGATGCGTACAGTTGCCCCAAGAGTTGTTCTAGGGGCAACTATCCGAAGAATTCAATTGGGCAACTATCCTTTTTGATACGGATACTTGCTTTTTCTTTTTGCGAAATAAATAAAAATTATTTAAAACAAAATGTTACAAACAATATAATTTAAGCCCGAATGTATGCCAACAAACACAAAATTTATTGAAATCTTAATCAGTAATAAAAATATTCAACAGAGTTTACTTACCAATATAATTTGAACGCTCGTCAAAGTTACAACGCGGAAGATTTTTGCTTACACGGACAAAACCTGAGTGACAATTCAAATGGCTTATGTGGCATTAAGTCCTACTCGGGGTGCACTTCCAATTATGATGAAAAGCTAACACAATCAACAATCTTAACATAGTACATTCGAAACTGACGCGTATATCCCATCGAGGCAACTATCCGGCTTTTACCCTATCTATAATAGGTATATGCATAATATTATAGAGATAGGAACACTGATAGTTTTAGAGGTTTCTAATGTAATGGTCGTAAATAAACATATTTTTTTGTATTATATTATCGACTGTCCCTACGTACAGTATTGAAACTGAAAATTTTCTATTTTTTTATTGCATGAAAAAACTACTTTTTATGTATATTTTCAAAGAAAAAAAAAAAAGAAGAAAATGCTATAAAATACACATAAAGTCACATTTTTCATGAGCTTATACTCAATATCAATACTTAACAAATCATTCAGCGTAAAAAATGTAAAGTGCCTTTTTTCAATTTCGATATTATACGTAGGGACAGTCTTTATATTAATTATATTAAATTTATTTTATATTTTTTAATTTAATATTAGCTTTTTCACAACAAAAAAATATCTGGCAATAATAGAATAATGTTCTGAAAAGGTCAAAAAAATAATAAAAATGCTGCAGTGTTGCGATGCTTCTAAAATCTTCTAGTGTTGCTGGATTTTATACGCTATGATAACCGCTTACCATCAGGTGAGCTATACGTTTTTTTGCCGACCTATTTATTTTTTAAATTATAGATTGTTCTGGATCCAGGTGGCCTTAGTCTCAACCTGACACCGTAGAGGAACTACTTTTTATATTTTATCTGTTTTTTGTAAATATGTTTAAAAATATAAAAACATGTTAAATATATCTGGCACGTGTCAAACCGATCGGTGGTGATAGAGCTTTTTTCTCGGAAATTACAAATAGCGGGTTTGAAGATTGAATTGCCTGAATATTTAATTTCATTGAAAAAAAAATTAATTTTTTTCTTCTTTGAAATGATTTAAATCGATGCAGTAGATTTACAATTTTTCATTTATCAGTTAAATAATACTACTCACAAGTTGTATTGTGTTCCTGGAGTAAGTCAGAGCTCCTGGAGTGGGCATGTGGGTGGAAACGCGATTGCACTGCTCCAGGTGTTAGAGGCGTCCATAGATTACGGTATCCACGTACCATCAAGCGGACCTTAAATTATTTGCTAATCTTGTGTAATAGTAATAAAAAAATCTACGAAGATTTATAAACTAACTATTTTCACCTTCATGTCTTCTAAAATGCACCCTATGTGACATTTGCAGAATAATCTCGGGCAGTTATTGGTACAAATAAAAGCCTAACAAACAACTTGATATAAATGGCTTTAATATTTGACATATATTTTGACATATCTATCAACAAACACATTGAACGCTATACCGTATGATTTGTCTTCCTAATTATGACATTAAAATATCATATCTATCACGCGCTGATCTTTTTTGTTGAAATTATATTTCTTAATACCAATGTCCTAACTTAACCCGTATAATAAAAAAAGTCACAAAAATTAGATTAATTTACAATTTAAATAAAACAATATTTTTTAAATCATATAATTACTAGATATTTTTACAACTACTTATGTATTTTATCCTTCATGCCTAATCTGCCTTTTTTTATTTTACTTCACTATTTCAATGTCACTTGTTCATTCCAGATGTATTGAAAATTTACATTAGTTTAATCTGTAGTCTGTATATAGATAAGCTGTGAATCCCACATTTGATCGTGTGGGGTCTAACTCACCCCTACACAAACCTATGTTACCATAATGCGGGCGACCGCACGCATTGCTGCTTCCTTTATTTTTGACCAACTAGAACTAAACAGGGTTGTAACTTTAACGACCTGATTTTAACTTCAAAAAAGAAGAAGGGTCTAAATTCGAATGTACTTTTTTATATGTGTGTTACCTCATAACCTTTGATGTGTGTATTTATTTTAATCATTATTTTTTTAATCGAAAGCTGACGCTTGTCATGTGTTCCCATTTAAATTTGAGCGAGTTGGTACGAGTATTTTTTGGTTATGCTTAATAAAGCGTATAAATTGACTATTTTTTTGACTCCTTTTTTGTAAATTTAAGTCGTTTTTTTTTCCTTTGGTGTACAAAAACAATTATGAATACTCTATGTAGGTACTACTACTATTACGTGTAATATAGTTAAATGAAACATTTTTATTTTTTGTATTTTTGTAAATAAATTAAATCTGTATTAAAGTTATTAGCGATAGCTTTAACGAAATTTTCATCATATTTATCATATTACAGATTTAAATAATAGTTTTTATGTTAATTAATATTATGCAACTTTTTGATGAAAAATAAATCTAAAATATATTTCTAGACTTTTTGACATTTCATTTCTGTTGTACATTGTGATTTTTTTACGTATGAGAATTTTAATAAAATTAAACTATAATATGTAGTTATAAATCAATATAACACATTCTATAAGAATATAGTTCTCAGTTTAAATATTATGATTATTGTCAGCAATCATTTAATATAATTTTTGTCACCTCTCGTGGAAATAAGACACAAAGAAAATATTCGAAATAAATTTAATTGTTTTGTATAAGTTTCTTTAAGTGGTCTTAGTTTACTTATAATAAGGTAGACAAAAGTTATATAGGCTTTAACTCTTAGCATTATCACTATAAGTAACGGAACAGTAGCCAAAAATATCATGGCGAGTAAAGCCATGAGGGAGATCTAGTTCTAAATATAAAAAAAATCAACACATACAGTTCAAAACCTTGAATATTTTTGTAAATATATATCCATGTATATATGCAAGAAGCGTATGCACCATCGCAACCTTTATGTATATTTTCGGATCAGACTTTAGTCAGGTTACGGCGAATACATAAACGATATTCGTACCGCTTTCGGTGTAAAAGGGAGTGAACACATGAATAATATAAAATCGGATTGAAGTTATTATTAAAATTAAAAGCTCAAAATTATAAATAAAAAATAAAATTTGGATTAAATTGCTAGAATTTTATAGTTGAAATATTTTTTGTTTATAGTACAGGTTACAATTTTTTTTTGTGTAGCTGGAATAATATAATATATATGCTGGCTAATAATAATAATGGTAAATCTACTATTTTCACTTATAACGAGGTAGAAATACTACTAGTGTTGTCTAGGTGACACGTCTAGATTAACATTTTAAAAGTCTACGGACCATTGTAATCTGCAATATTAATTAAATATTTATAACATTAAAAGACAAAATGCTTATAAGATAGTATTTATTCTGTTTATTCGTAATAAACGAATTTGTTCTTCAAAAATAATGGTAAAGAGAATTGAAGTTTGAAGTACATACTACTGCTATAAATTGCAAAACAAATAAATATGTACAAGTTTCTTTTAAAAAATAATGGGTTTATAAAATAGCACTATACTCATAGAATTGCATTCTTCTAGAATAATAATACCTAAAGAAGATTTGTTTGGTGCCAATTATACAATTAATAATAAAAATAGGGTCAGAGCAAGCTGCTCCAATGCGGGTTGGCGGATAGCTTACCAGTACTTATAATAATTATATAATACTCTTAAAATAATTTAAAAATGAAATAAGTATACGGACGTGTGCCCTCAGGCTTAGAATTTATTTTTAGCTCCATTCTGTCAGCTGTCGCTGACTTTTACGACCATTTCTCTTGTATTTCTTCTTTTTATTTTATCTTCAGACATTAACCGCCTTCTTCTGTCGACTAGCGGTCTACATTCGGTTTTGTTTGCAAATATATTTTATCACAAGTTAGTTTACGATTTTAGAAGTGAAACTTCTTTAGTCTTCTTCTATCATTGTGATTTGAAACTGAATAAAATGCAACATGCGTCACGATAAAAAAGAATCACGTAAATGTTTATGAGAGAATGAGATGTCTATCTCATACATCGCTGCTCAAAACGCGAAAGCGACGCGTTTTGCATGGCGCTTACCTACGCTGCCTACTTTTCGACGACTTTTTAGAAGTTTCACTTCTGCTGTGACGCACTTTTTTTTATTTATTGTTTTAATCGGTCATTCTCCAATTCGGCGTTCTTTGCCTAATTACCGTGACGTTTTTTATTTTTCACTGATTTGACTTAAACACATTAAAATATGAAACAAATCAAAAATACGAATTCAATAATTATTTTGGCATGTAACAGTTAATTGTGGTTTTCTAGATAATGAGAGTTAAAAAAATTATGGGTATGGTAATTAGAAAATTTTTATATTTAATGTAACGGTAATTAGAAAATATGCTGTGTGGTTACGGCAGTAAGAATATAGCCACTCCCTCTCTTCCCGTGAGTATCGTAAGAGGCGACTAAGGGATTACACAGTTCCACTACCACCCTGGAACTTGAAAGTATCGACCGATGGCGGGATAATCATCCAACTACTGGTTTTGAAATACACAGGCCGAAGACGGGCAGCAGCGTCTTAGGTGCAACAAAGCCAGCCCTGCGGTCTCCAACCCGCCTGCCCAGCGTAGTGACTATGGGCAAGACAAGACAAGACACATGAGTTCACGCCACGTTTTTCTTGAAATATATTCTCTCTTGCCAGGACAAATGCGACTGATCTCATCTTATTCTACAAAAATTTGGACGTCTTGTTTGGTTTTGTCTATTTCTTTATCATGACTTTGTTTTGGTTTTGGATGTAGCGTGTTTTATATTTCAGTCTTAATGCTTGCTTCCTGTACTTTTCTTTTGCTCTTCTTAGCTCTATTGTTTTGTCTCAAATATGATATTTCTTTATTTGTTTTCTATACATGCCTTCTAAATAACAATAAGAGTGAGATTTTTTTTACGTATCGGTTTCTCGACAGTAATCTTTGAAGATGGTGAAGATGGTGAAGTTGGTGTTGAACACAAGGAAGACGCTCGTTCCGTAATATTCACACTTATATCTTTATTTTCGGTCAAATGCTCATTATTGATTAATAATAAAATAACATACTTTCAGTAGAAGATGACAGAGCACTAGATGGACGCGGCGTTGATGTGGTTAAAGAAGGTTTAAAATTTGGTGTCTTTTTCAAGGGAACTAATTCTTTTTCAAAAGAAGTCGACTGCAGAAAAATTTCGTCTTGCTGATTATCTTCTTTTTTTGATTTGGGATTTTCGGGACAATTTTGTACTCTTTTAGTATACTTTTTAGCGCAGCGAGTATGATAAATCATTGAGATGTGGTGTGACAAAGTTTTAAGAGGATCTGTTATATTGTTATCAAGCACCTCTATATCTAAGGTCACTTCTTCCTCGATTGTTTTCAATTTTCCCTTTTCCTTTTGTCTTTTATAGTAAGCTCTGAAATTTTCTCTACTTCTTTTTTGAGTTTTCTTCCGGCTTTTGGTGACATTTCGCAGATAGGCAGTATTTTTTAATTTTTTTTTATTCTACCCTTCTTTCTCCTTTATTTTTTTTTTATTGCTAATACAAAAAGGGGCATTTTTAATTCGTTCTCGGCATTGTCACGCGGCAAGCCTTCTATTTTCTTTAACTTCCTCTTTGGTCTTTTTAGGTTTTCCTATCCTATAAATTAAATAATTTGATGAATGGTCAGCATTTAATATAGACATTTATGGACAATAATAATAATAATCTACGAAAACCGCGGTAAACAAGTATTACTTTTTCATACAACGGTAATTATAAACATATGGCAATTCATCATCATCATTACAGCCTATACAGTCCACTGCTGGACATAGGCCTCCACAAGTTTACGCCAAAAATAACGTGAACTCATGTGTTTTGCCCATAGTCACCACGCTGGGCAGGCGGGTTGGTGACCGCAGTACTGGCTTTGTCGCACCGAAGACGCTGCTGCCCGTCTTTGGCCTGTGTATTTCAAAGCCAGCAGTTGGATATGGCAATTAGTATACGGTAATTTGAAAACGATAAATTTTATATGTATACAAATTCTAGCTTATTACAACGTACCGAGGCCAAAGTACTGTCTCCATTTACATGATCAACTTGGGTCTATCTTAAAAATCTAATATTAAAATAAGAACAACGGTAATTAGAAAAGTTTTTAACCAAGGCTACGGTAATTATATAGTCACGTGCTTCATTGGCGGTACATTATCATGAGAGTCATACAACTGCTGATGGACCTCGGTACACACTGAGGAGACGCGATGCGTACGGTAGTGATGTGCCAAATACTTTTATTTAGGGATGTGCACTCGAGAACAGGAGATGTTACGGTAATTAGAAGTTTCCATTGGACATACGATTACTTCATAATAATTATTTGTAGACTGGTTCTATTAAGTTGATATTTTGTTATGCGATAGACGCTGCTTAATATCGTTTAAAACGTTGAATGGATCAAAGTAAATCTATACGCTATAAAAATTACAAGCAAGTTTTAAGATTAAGTTGGTGTGCGGACACGCCACGGTAATTAGAGAACAGAGATTTTTTGAACATAAGTTAAATTAATTTAGTCTTAATTACTTAAAACAGAAGCCAATATTTTTTTTACAGCTAGGTACGGATGCTATCTAAAATATATAAAAAAGTGCATGATTGAATATGATGATATTACGGTTTAAACAAGCCCGGACACGAAAAATTTGCTAATCGGAGAATGGCCGTAATAAATTATTGAGTTTTTTTGGTATATGTGATGTTTTTAATAATAATTAATAATCTACTAATGTAATTTTTAGAAATAAAATTTGTAAATCACTATTATTACGAAATTCTTTGACAGCTCAATGACAAGTTGTACATCTTTTTGAAAAATATGTGAAATACAAGTATACTTTAGTAATTTCATCACTGGTCACGTTCTCTTTTTGTTTGATTCGTTGATATGTGTTTTTTAATCCTAGTAACTTATTATCCGTTTGTTTTTAGCGTAGAAATTGATGAAAACCCATCAATAAAAATACTTACCGTAAAAACAATTTGACAATAATTAGCTCAGTGGTTCATCATCATCATCATTACAGCCTATACAGTCTACTGCTGGACATAGGCCTCCACAAGTTGACGCCAAAAATAACGTGAACTGACGTGTTTTGCCCATAGTCACCACGCTGGGCAGGCGGGTTGGTGACCGCAGTACTGGCTTTGTCGCACCGAAGACGCTGCTGCCCGTCTTCAGCCTGTGTATTTCAAAACCAGCAGTTGGATAGTTATCCCGCCATCGGTCGGCTTCTTAAGTTCCAAGGTGGTTGTGGAACCTTGTTATCCCTTAGTCGCCTCTTACGACACCCACTCAGTGGTTACAGCACCGCTGAGCGTTTGAGTTTCTTTGGTATGTTTTGGACCCTTGGCTTAGGAAAAATATTCTACTGGGGTTTTCGAATATGGACGTTTAGCGTACTTATTGATTTGATAAAATCACACGATTACAATATTTCTAGATGTAATGTCGTTTATTCAATTTTACAAAAAATTCTGTACCTACAACAATAGTCGATAAAATATAGGCAATAATTTCGATTATAATTCGCTGTAAATATGCGAATAAAACACTTTTGTAACATTATCTGTCCTTAATATCAATAAATTAGAGGTTAAAGCCGACCGATGGCGGGATAACCACAAACTGCTGGCTTTGAAATATACAGGCCGAAGATTGGCAGCAGCATCTTCGACGCAACATAGCCAGCCCTGCGGTCACCAACCCGCCTGCCCAGCGTGGTGACTATGGGCAACACACATAATTTTTACGCCATTTTTGGCGCGAACTTGTGGAGGCCTATGTCCAGCAGTGGACTGTATAGGTACTGGCTGTAATGATACTTTTTCAAATATTAATGTACCTTTAGTATATATTTTACATTTTAGCATCCGTACCTGTTACTTGTATTAATGTTTTACGGATCATATCAAGATCATAATTTTACGGTCAAAAGGAACGTAGGTCAATCAAAATTTCATCCTGAGTAGAGTCAAGCTTTAAGGTTTAATTGCATGACTTATGAAATTTATAGAGCCACGTACATGTATGTGTCTTTGTGTTATTGTTGTTAACCCAACTTACAGTTCGCTTATGTAGTTGTTGCCTGTGTCAAATGCGGGATCAAAAATAGAGTTCGCATACAAGATAAGTTAATTGTTTACCTGTCATATATAATGGAAGTTATATTATAATGCATTTTTATTATATTAAGAAACTAGATATACATACATACTCGTATATGATAGGTGAGCGCAGTTGATAGTGATCCTGCTTTCCGCTTCGGGGTTTAATTTCTGCCTTGCATCTGGATTTATTAATATTTTGTGTATCTAGTAACAAAAAATTTGTAAATTGTTTTATCACTGGTCCGTTGCCTACATTAGGAACAGATGTGTGTAAGTTGAGCTTATTTTTTTTTACCGATAGAGAGATTTCATTTAAGCTTTTCTTTCTTGTACAAAAATAATTTTCGAACGAATCGGATTTCCAACGAATTGAATAATTCTTCCTTTGTATTTTTTATTTTCAAGATGAGGTTTATAAAAAAAAATACGATGACATCAAAAAAAAATCGCTTCAGCCAGTAATATCCCACTACTGGGCATAGGCCTCTTTCCGCATGTAGGAGAAGGATCAGAGCTTAATCCACCAAGCTGCTCCAATGCGGGTTGGCGGATATATTCCCTACTATGAGTAACGATCGCTATCAGGTGTACATGATGACAACCGGGACCGACGGCTTAACGTGCTCTCCGAGGCACGGTGGGGAGACCCACTAGGACTGCACAAACACCCAGACCACGGCAAACACCTGTATGGCCCATACAAATGTTTGTCATGTGCGGGGATCGAACCCGCAACCGCCAGTGCAACAGGTACAATCCATGACTGTAACCGCTGCGCTAACGCGGCGCAAAAAAAAATACTAAACGAAATTAGCTGGGTCCAGATATTTCGATTTTAATATTATATCTCATAAGAGAAAAAAAAAGAATTCAAAATTAAACTTAACTCTTAGTGACTAAGAGTAAAAGATCAGTGAATCCCCATAGATAATAAATGCAATAACAACTTGCATTAATTACTGTTATCAGCGCACGTCTGTCCGTCTGTCACTTGTGAAATTTACGCGTTATCTCGTAGACGTACGTAATTTATAACCGCAACATAATAGAATCTTTGTTTAATTTAATTACATATTGATAACTAAATATGGATCGGTATTATATTTATAAATACACACATTATATTATTATATTACACATTATATTATTATATATTATTGTTTTCACACGGAAAGCGATTATCTTACCTACTTAGTAAAGTTACGAAATTTATCGGTCGGCACATGTTTGTGGGTAGGTAATTTTAATAAAACTGGACAAAGGCTTTTCCTAATGACAAGAAATAATACTTAATCTTTTCCTATAGATAACACTAGAAAGGTACCCAAGCGAAGATAGTAAACGGTTACTATAGAATAAGGACGCCTTCAAAACCAGGAACATCGCAAGCATATTACTGAACAATATTGATACAGCTGATGCCAATACAGAGCATCCCTAGAAGCGCTGACTACCTTACAATAGGAATACAATACCACTTAAAATTTTTATTATTTTACTGTGGTCTTCTTACATAGTACTTTATTAATTAACTACTTATTTATCCGCCAACTCACAGTGAAGCAGCGTGGTGCATTAAGCTCCGACCCTTCTAATACACGGAGAAAGAGATCTGTGGCCAGCAGTGGAAAGTTACAAGATGAGTCTTCATATTTTATCATTTAAACCATATTGTATAAAGTATTTTACTTTTCGGTGCAAACATAAAGACGAAGAAACATTAATTAATGTATATTATAGGTGTAACAACAAACCGGTCTAAAAATAAAGTATAGCAGTTAAAGTTTTAAGGGTTTATTCCCCCTATTGCGAATTTATGACGCAGTAAATGTCATAAAATACCATATTTACAATGCCTATAGTTTGTATAAACACGGTTATACACTAGTCTATTATTAAATTGCGTATCTCTTATAATAATGAGACGGTTCAGTGGTAAAAACATATTACTCGACACTAATGGTCGCAAGTTTCAATCAGGACTTTTATCGTTAAGCTTTTAAAAATTTAATTTAGTTTATCAACTTACGTATTTCATATAATTCTGCGAAAAATCTTTTGTATGTTAGAAAAAATCATGTAAGGTTCGTATATCCACCAAACCATAGAGGCACAGTGTGGACAGAGCAAATATCGCTATTTTCGCAATTCAGTTTAAAAAAGGTGACTTGTCAAGTATTAGAACATTAGACAACTGTAACACATATGAATAATTTCAGTTATATACGATGTCATTAAAATTTTATTGTTACATCGTATGTAATTAAAATTATTCGTATATTCCAGTTGGACATCACAACTGGTTGTAACATCAAACCAAACCTCAAAACTATTGAGTTTTCTAATTGTTATGTTTTGTTTGCATTTAGTTATATTAGATGCAAGTTATATTCTGTCATGGCGTCCTCTGCACGTATACATCATATTTTTTTATAGTTTATTTAATAACTTAATAATCATATTGTAAAATAAATAAAAAAATAACTTAAACATATTTATTTGGGACATATAAGTCGAAATTAAATAAGGATTCATCAATTTTGGATCGAATATTTATTTAATTTGTGTATTTTTTTTTTATAAAATGAATTAATATCGAACATAGTTATGTTTTGATGAAGGTTATGTTTGATGATTATTAGGTAATCTTTTGGTTTCTTTGAGCTGCAACTGTATTTTTATTTGGTTATCAAAATAACCTTTCTTTAGAAGTTTAATGCGAATAGACTACGAACGAGTTCTTGGTACTAGGTACATAACTTAGAAATTTCCAAAAATTAAAACTGCATCCGCTTTGCATGTACAATGGTTATTGTATGTAAGTCTGTACACGTAACGTCTAGACGTCTGGCTGTATGCAAATAAAAACAATTGTGTCGATTTTCGGCTTTCCACTTTGTATTCACCGGCCGGCTCGGATTAAGGCTAAGTGCTAAACTGTTTAAATATCCAGACTGATTGTCTAGCAGTTTCATATCATTAATTGTATGTGTAGCTAGGAAGTTATTGACACTTTATTGCACAATGCATTATTAAATCTAAAAGACATTCCAATCGTCATTTTAAAATTGTGGTGAAACGACTTTTTTGGATTTTATCGCGGTTTATTAAGTTTTTTAAATGCTGGACGTATTGGATTTTTTACAACAACGGGGGAGCATTTAAAAAACTTAATCATCATCATCACATCATCATTGTCATCACATCAGCCTATCGCAGTCTGGACATAGGCCTCCACAAGTTCGAGCCAAAAATAACGTAATAAACCGCGATAAAATCCGAAAAAGTTATTTCATTATAATGAGTAAAATTCGTGTAAACATTAGAAAACAATACGTCATTTTCTAAATTAAAACTATATTTGTTTTTAATAAATCAATTATAGGAAAAGTGATGCTACCACCGATTCCGATGTATGTAAATGATAGATGTGTTGTAGATTTTCGTCTTTTAAGAAATTAATTCTTTTAAAAAGCTGTAACTTTACCTTTAGATTATTTCACTTTTTACCTTTCAGATTGCACAAAAGACTTTTCACTAATGTATTTTTAAAAGATTTAACACCTTCTCCATTGGTGACAAGAGGGCTAGTGCATTTTTTGTCCAGAGAATCGGCATAGGGATTCAACGGGGAAATGTTGCAGCATTCTTGGAACTATTCCATGCGTACATGATTAATGCCGCAACTATCTGCAAATATTTAGTTCTTAAGTTGTTAATTGTACGTATGCATGTGTATATTGTAAATTTTGTAAATAATTTTATTACAATCCAATCTTATTTCTAAAGTAAAAATCCTCCCATTTGCTGAACTTGAACAAAATTATTTAAAACGTGATTAAAAATAATTAATGGTAAATAATAACACGTTTAAATATAATACATTATATATCAGATAAAGTTTGGGAATTACATAAAAACTTTATTTATACAAAATATTATACATATTTACAATTTACAACTTAAGAACTAAATATTTACAGATAGTTTTGGTATAAATCATGTCCGCGTGGAATTGTGCCAAGAATGCTGGCAGCATTTCCCCGTTGAATCGCTATGCCGATTCTCTGGGCAAAAAATGCACCAGCCCTCTTGTCACCAGCGGAGGCAATAAGGCGAGGTGTTATCTCATTTAAAAATTTTTTAGAACTGCTACTCCAAGGTCCAAGTGTTTCAACTGCAAACGGCACAAAGATGTAATTTGGAATTAGTGACGAATATTTGTGCCGTTAAGTCGTTTCAGCTTTTTCCGCTGCAGCTCCCGCTTTTAAGGCTGTTTCCCTGACATGAGACGGAGCAAGTGTGTCAACGCAGGTTGCGTCCCACGAAAGCGCCCGTCCCCTTTCCCAGGGAACCAACGTCAATCCATCAGGTCTCTTGCCATCATTGCGACTAATTCCAGTTGGCTCGATAAGAGCAGGAACGTCGATGGTGGCAAGAGCTCTTTTTATGGTATTAATAAAAAATACATTATATTAAATTTATATTTTTTTATCCTATTTTGGTTTTTAGTTATTATTATATATTTTATGTAAGAATAAGTTATCTATTTAAAATTTTGGATTGTCTATGTAAAAAAACTCGTCTTAGTTCTCATTATCACGTTGTGTCAAGTCCTTATTGTAGTTGTAGGTAGCAGGCATTTGAGTAAATTTTGCCCATACTTACCCACTTCTTCCTTTGGCTACGCCCATGTTCCTAAGTCCTAATAATATGTTATCTGTATCTATGCCAAGCTACAACTCTTTCTAAGTTTTGGCAAAAAATTATAATTATTGATACATTAATTTAATTAAGAAATGATGAAAGTCCAACGAAGCTGTTAGTAATTAAGAAATTGTTACTAGAATACTTGTTATTTCACATATCAATTTCATATAGAGAGTAGTAATAATAATAAATGCTTCACATTCAACGCCCCCCAGTAGGATTATCTCCTGTGTCGGGGGTCCGGAAACACACAATATACAAGCACAAACGCCTAGACCACGGCAAATAGCTGTATCCAATACAAATGTTTGCCATGTGCGGGGATTGAACCCGCAAAGGCCAGCGCAACAGCCACAAATCAGAAACCAGTGCTGTGACCGTTGCGCTAACGCGTCGTCAAGAGAAGCCCAGATGTAATATTTTAATTTTGAAGAGGTTTTCAAAATCGATATTAAATACTCCTATGTTCAAGTTTTGAAGTACTACTGTCTCGTCATTTCACATGGTCAGTGTTATAACTAGTCTTAAATATTTTTTATTTATTTATATTTTTATATATTTTTTTATTATTTTTTGTCATATTGTCATTGTGTGTTATGTGTCTGTAAGCAGTGTATGTGTCTCAAATAAATGTCTTCCATTTCTTTCATTTCATTTCATTATAAATAAGTTTAGTTAATTAAAGCTACCATTTTAAAATACGAGTATACATTCTACTAAGAAATATTAACAATTCCTTTTTTAAATTTTATTTATTTATTACACAACCCATTATATTCATTTATTTAATGTTTTAATGCATATTTAAAAATACATTAAAGAAAACAACATTATTTTAACTTAAAAAAAGTACAAAAATTGAATTCAGATATTGAAAAACGATCTCCCCCTTAACACCTAAAATCAAAGTCTAGACTTCAAATAATTATGCATTCGAATTGATGCCTAATTTCGATGTACCTACACGATTGTACCGTCCAGTTGTCTATGCTAATACCAGACGATGTGACTCGATGATCACCTACTGCTTGTGTTTAATATTAAATGCAGTTTTATATGGTTGAGGAATTTTTAATGTCGTCTGTTCCTATACGAAATGTACTATTTATAGATAGAATTAGAAATATCTAAATAACGTATTCATAAGGAATACTGTATTTGCACCTCTTATTTTTTTTTAAGTTATGACAGGCATAAAATACGTGGACGTTAGTGAAACTAACTCCGAGTTGGACGAAACAAAATTAAAATTTAAGTAGAGATTAAACTAATTTAATCACAAGAATTTCATACAATTCTTGCGATTAAATTAGTTTAATAATGATAAAATTAAAGTAATGACTTTAATTTTAATTTCTTTTCGTGCAACTCGGCCTATAAAGGTTATGCATTAAGTTGACATTAAGATCAATCCAGCATTTATATTCAACTAATTATACAAAAAACTGCATATGTTTAACATACACATACGGTCGTCTGTTCCTAATATAGGCCATAGTGCCTGAATAATATGCTTGAGTTTTAGGTAATGGCTGATTTATAAATACTTTTTTTTATTAAATGTAGCTATAATCTGTTCTTCTATTTAATCGGTCACCAACCCGCCTGCCCAGCGTGGTGACTATGGGCAAAACACGTGAGTTCACGTTATTTTTGGCGTAAACTTGTGGAGGCCTATGTCCAGCAGTGGACTGTATAGGCTGTAATGAACCGCTCTATTCCATTCTATTCTGATCTATTTCGTTCTATTCTGTTCTATTATATTATTTAATCTATACAAATAAATTGAATTGCAGTGTTTGTTTGCAATATTAAAATAAATGCTTTTACTCAATGCAAATGGATGTATACACGATACAAATGTATACCAAAATAACATTTTTTATAATTTTTGTTTGTATGTCTGTGTTTGTTCCGGCTAATCTCCGAAATGGCTGGACAGATTTTGATGGGTCTTTCACTGGTAGACAGCTGATATAATAATGAGTAACTTAACCCACTTTTATTTTAGAATTCTATTTATAACTCTACGAATTAAACAATAACTTTTTTGTTTAATTCCACGCGTATGAAGTCGCAAAAAAGAAATATACGAAAATTTTATTAATTTCAAAATGTTCTTGAATTATTATAGTAATTGATTAATGATATAGATATGGTTTTTGGATCCGAGGGTCGCCGAGTTTATTAGAATTACAGAAACTTGACGTACCAGCTTTAGTTACAATTACTCCTATAACTCGTAGGGTAAGTGAGAGCGGAAGCAAACATCTTGCCCGCCCTTAACTCCCCCTCCCTACTACCCTTTAATTTGCAACGTACTTATAACTCCCGTAGTGTAAATGAACATCATTGATCACTTTTAAAACACGTCCTTTTTTTCTTTTTTCTTAATTACAATAAAGAAGGATATGGATATAAAAATTATACTAACAGAGAGAGTACAATTAGTAATAATGTGTACAGGGAATGTGATCTCGAATTTGTTATATAAAATCTATAGTTTTATTATAGTAATAATAACATTATGATGTGTTATTATTGTTATTATTAAAAATATATACGATTTCAATGAATCATCATTACAGCCTATACAATCCACTGCTGGACATAGGCCTCCACAAGTTTACGCCAAAAATAACGTGAACTCATGTGTGTTGCCCATAGTCACCACGCTGGGCAGGCGGGTTGGTGACCGCAGGGCTGGCTTTGTCGCACCGAAGACGCTGCTGCCCGTCTTCGGCCTGTGTATTTCAAAGCCAGCAGTTGGATGGTTATCCCGCCATCGGTCGGCTTCTTAAGTTCCATGATGGTTGTGGAACCTTGTTATCCCTTAGTCGCCTCTTACGACACCCACGGGAAGAGAGGGAGTGGCTATATTCTTCTTTCGTGCCGTAGCCACACAGCACATTTCAATGAAAGAACCGTCTAAGTGACTGGGTTTATTTGGCAAATTTTTTGAACATGGGACATAATAGGAAATTCAGGAAAGAAATTGAAAAATATATAAGTACATATTCGTTTTGTTTTTTTTTTAATTTTCATTTTCCTAATCATAAGACATTTTATAAACTTAGCAATACAAACAACCAAAATCATTTAATATCTACTTATAAACTGTATTTTACGTTTATCATTTTTCATATTACGTATCATGCTTAAATATATTTATTTATTTATGCTCAAAATTCACAAGACCTTACGTTTTCTATTTATATTAATGTAGTTTCATTTTATTTTCATATCACTTATAAATGTTTAGTAGCTATTGTAGCATTATTATTACACTACCGATATTAATGCGGTCGACAAAATTTTATACAGTAATTTAATATAAGTTTTTAAACTTTTATGTTTAGAAACACTATGATTTATACGCAAAACGGATTTTTTTAAATATTACAAACGTTATACGGTCCGCCTGATGGTAGATGGATACCGTAGCTTATGGACGCCTGCAACAGTAGGACGAGCAACCTGTTACCATCGCGTTGCGGATCCCATCCCCGACGCTCCCCAGGAGCTCTGGTCACCTTACTCACCACAGGAACACAACACTGCTCTCAAGCAGTACTATTTAGCTGTAATCTTCTTAAGGTTGTGGGGGGGATCTTCCATAATCGGGGTGCTCCAAAATTTTTTGCAAGATATTTCCTGATGTGCCTTATTTCACTGTGTGAGATTAGTGTAAAGTAAATATCTAATTTTAACTGTTTGATGTGGTACCACCGTTTCGCTTTTACCATCGCCAACTTCGCCAAAGGGTTAAGTTTCATCTACTTGGATATATGGTTAACAACCAATGTGCGAGCTGCGTGCTATCTTTCCGCATACATGCAAACTGTAGAATGACCTTCCTCCTGAGGTTTTTTCTAACCTCTATAATCTGGGGATTTTTAAGCTTCGAGTGTTAGACATATTTTCCTGCAACTCCTCTTATGTTGCAGATGTCCATGGGCAATGGTAGCTGTTTAACATCAGATGGCTTCGTCTGCTCGTTTGCCCCCATTGTTACAACAAAAAAATCCTTAAATCATTAAATTAAATAACCATATCTCGCCGCAAAGTTCTTAATACAATTAATAATAATGTACATACAAATACATGACATAAATGGTGCCTTTATATAGCATCACAATAATAAAAATATTAAGCGACCTAAGTTTATATACCCTCTACGTAATATCATACTTTAGTTAAATCTATATACTCTTTAATCTAATACATATACTATACTACTATACTACTTACTATATGATATATGATAGTACTTAATATATGATTTAATAAAAATTACTTTGATTAGTAATTATATATGTATAATAAACACCGTGTTTTTGTAGTACATTGTAATTAAAAAGGCATATAAGGCATAATTATATATTATATACTGATCAATAATATGATGAGTGTATTCTAAATTTTCCAGCACATCACCTATAATTGTGATATACAGACGCATAAGTAATATATGAATGCTATTTTACATACAAATAATTTAATAACCAAAAAAGTTGCAATTAATAAGACAATGGTTTGAAAAACATTCGACGGACTTTTTTGTTGTTTTAATATACAGCGTGAGTGTTGAAGAATTTGTAACCAACGGTCAATAAAAAGAGAAACCAATTCATTAAAAAAAAATCTCTTATTTCGTGAGTAAATAAAGAAGAATAAGAAAACGTTTCACGGACAACTGCTCTTTCTTTTTTTTTTCTTTTTTCGAAAAGTTTTGAAACACTCAATTTGACGTATATTTTAGCTGATTAATTAGAACACACAAAGGAAGCTATACACCAAAAGCTAAGCCATTGCCTTCCAACATGACTAGACAATATAATTAAAGCATGTATCATAAAAGAATTATAATATTACTAAGATGATATAGATATAAACATACTGCTTAAGTTATATTTACAAAAACGTAGACCAATACACAACGTTAAGTATGAAGAAAGAGAATGGAAAGAAGAAACGCGAGAAACGGTCTATATATATTGCTGTCTCTCTCCCGTTGCAGAAGGTGTCGTATTGAGGGAGCGAGGCAGACGTACTCGCCCGTGGGTCGACAGAATTCGGAAATATGTGCTGCAAAAATTAAATAAGCCACATTAACGATTATTAACATTATATTTCATTGAAGAAAAGAATCAGTTATTCATTAATTGCAACTTAAGACAATCTTGATCTCATTTTCGACTCAATTCTTTTATTTGAAAATTTGAAGTCAATAGTTACAAGTATTTTGGGTTACAGAATTTTGTTTTTATATAATCTGACTTAAGCATGCTCTACACGTGATTTATACACTAAGTAAAAAAAAAAAACTAAATAAAATATAAACGCCTCACACTCAACGGCCTTCACTAGGATTACACAATACATAAGCACAAACGCCCAGGCTAATAATAATGTACGTTATCTGCTGGGATTGAATCCGAAACCACTAGCGCAAAAGCTATAAGCCAGTGCTGTGACCACTCTGATAAGAGATCGTCAAAGGAACGTATCGTATGTATATATGTATTATGGTAAGTATTTGTAACTATTTAAATTTAATCTGATTATGTATGGAATTGACAATTCTGTCAACATTGAGGAAAGTTCATAACTTCCTAATTCTATTCCGAGAATCTTAAATAAGTGTAAAGTGCGTTTACTTTGGATGAGACATCGTTCGTACCGACGGACTAATTGTCAGCGACGTCACAAATTAACGACTGACTGATAGAAATTGTAGAAATTTGTCGCAAAAAACCTACCGCTGACGTAAAATGCTGTAAAGTTATTGTTCAGTGGACCTTAAAGGAAACGCCGATTACTCATAAAATTAGAGATGATTGTCTGCTATAAAACGATATTAAACATATAAAAGCTAGATAGAACTAGAAGTTCATCCATACACCATCAAACTTAATTTTGTCTGACAGATATTTTATTTTATTGAGTCTACGATACTGAGTTACTGATAGGCTTTCAGTCACTTAAACACGGTGAAACAGAGCTTTGATCCGGTTTTACAGCCAGAATCACGTGTATTTTATGTGTTTGTCATATCTTCTAGGACCTTAACTGTACAGTACTGAAATCATATATAAAAAGAAAAAATTATGTGGTGTCATGGGACACCAGGTAGGAACGAAGTTCCTTCGAACAGTATAGAAGCAACTCAATTTGAAAAAAAAAATGTTGAATTTTATATATATTTTCTAGTTCTTGATTTTTTTTTAATTTTGTTGGTTGGTTTTTAATTAAGTACATAAAAGTATTTAGGAAATTTAGTATTTTAGAAAATAACAAATACCGTAAAATAAAATAAATCAAACAATATAATAATAATAATAATAATAATAATTCAAAGTATTAAGTGAAATAAAAAAACACGTGTCTTTATTTATTTTTGTCGACAGTATAAAATTACATAAATAATTTTAAAAAAGTTTACTAGTAATATTTTAGTTTTATAAACGTCATATTATACAGTCGTGTGACTGATATTACGTCACTTCCGTTATATACATATTTTTCTTAAGGTTTTAGCATCACATTTTTTTCAGTTCGGTCGCCCAGCCAAATGTCAAGCCTGCCGTAAGGAACTTCGTTGCAATAACTTTTAAACAAAAAAATGTAATTGCCGAAAAACCTAAAAAGCAATAAAAAGACGAGTGTGCTTTAGACCACTCGACTGACGTGAAACTTCTTTAGCTAGGTCTGCACTGTGTCTTAGATATACGAAACGTAACTGGGTATGAGAGAAAGAGAAAAAGAAAGTGTGTGATCTCTCTTTCTTGCTCCGTTCGCCTCACATGATCATACTTTTCGTAACACTCTCGTCATGAAATCACCAGCTTACTCCTCAATTCAAGCGTGCGTAAAGAAATTTTACTTCAATAATTAACCTTTTTGAAGTATTTAATAGGACGATGCGAACGGAAGTTGAGAGGAAGATATAAGTTAGTGAAGATAGAAAGAGAGTTATATTTCGTAAGTTTTACTTCAGTCGTGTGGTTTAAAGCACACTCATTTTTTTATTATTATTATTTCACCATAATAACAAAGTTCTTGAAGTAATGTTTAACAAGCAAATTAATTAATTAGGTAAAGCGTGTTGCGCGGTGACGGCGCGGCGCGACACGCCCCTTCGTCGGAAAATGTCGAGCGTTCACGAAGTTAGTGCCAACGAGACAGCAACCCGAACGGGCACTCACGTGAGTGTCCGTTCGGAGAGCGCATTTTTTGGAATTTTGGAGAATTTTTTAGGCATTGTTCATTTGTTTTGGTTATTTTTATAAATTGAAAGTAATTAAGTGGTCTTTGTTTATTAAATGTTTGGCGCCGACTCAAAATTACTTAGGTATACTAACGTTAATTTAAGAACTTAGTTATTAAGGAAAAATGAAAAGGTGTAATTATTTTTGTGCTTTTGAGTTTTTTTTTTTTCGGCGGTAAAAAGATTTTTGTTAAAAGCTAACTTTTGAAATAGCTACCTACATCACTTTAGCTATTAACTGTTAAATAATCCTTTTCTTAATTATGACTTATTTTATAATATAAATACTATATAAAAACAGGCTTTGTATATATGGTCAAATGCGAAAAAGTTAATTAGAAGAATCTAATAATGAAACAAAAAGGTAGGAAACAAAGGGCAGGCATGTATGACTCTGAGTAAAGTAAAAACACTTAAAGGTTATTACTTTATCTGATCAAGAGCCAAATAAGGTATTCTAAAAACCTCGCAATGAACGAGCTTTAGCAGGAATTCAGATACTGAGAGGTTTACACACAAGAAACTGACAGGTCTAAAGCTCATTCATAGTCAGGTTTTTTTTAATACACAACTCAGCATTAAAATCTGTGAGCGACAAATAAATATACCCCTATTATCCTATCTTGTTTTTATTTAAACTCAAATAGGACAAACTTGGAGGCCTGTAAAAAGTTATGCGTGGTCATATATAAAAAAAAATATATATATACGCGTCGACTTGAGTGCCTCCTCCGTTACTTTCGTCGGTTAATAATGAAAGGTTATTCAATATTTACAGCTACTTGGTGTTACGAGCAGTTGTGAGTTTAACTCAGATTAGATCAAATTATTGCTCAATTATTTATGTATGGATTGTGTGTGTTTTCGGAAAATAATTACATCCTACAACCATCGCTTGTTGAATATCGTTAATTTTTTATATTTACCTTATAAGCATCCAACTCTCTACTTAGATCCTCATCGGAGTAGCCCTTCATAGCTTTAGTGGCAACTGGTCCCATGTAGTTGTTGACGACTGCGAACTCGAAGAGGGACAGGAACACAAAAACTGAGCATGAAGACATCCAGACGTCTATTGCCTTTACATAAGATACCGGAGGCAGGCTCTGTTGAGATTGAGTGTTTTGCGTTGCTGGAAAATAATTACAATTGGTCTGTCATTTATGCTTATGTGAATAATTGAGGAGAACGGCGTTAAGTATATTGCAATTGGAAAATTTGTTGGGACTACGTTTATATATAAAAAAAATGAGAATTTACTGAAATGTTCTAACGCCACAATAGTGTGCATTAAACATTTTTTTTACATAATTAGCTATTTATCGAAAAACGAATTACTAATTTTTGACAGACCTTTTTAAGATTTTAAATCATTGTATATTTAAAAAATATTACTGATATTATTATTAATTCTATCTTTTCTTAATTTTTTTGATAAGTTTTTTTAGATAAACAAAAAAATGTACCCTTATGTAAGATGATATGAGTGGTGCTGTCTTTTATGCATGTCAATTATGATCTTATAATATTTTAGTAAGATATTGACCATTCTCAAGCGAGTTTTTTTTTTAAACATAAAGATAGACCTTTTGAAGCTTAGAATTTGTTTGTAGGTATATTTTAACAAAGGATAGACGCAGTCTTTTGCATTTAAAAACTCACCTAAAGTCAAAAGCGATGTAACGCCTAAGGTGACTCGTGCAGGTATAGCTTCAGGTTTAATCCAAAATGAGATCCAGGACATGACGACGATGAGGGCAGAGGGGATGTATGTGTGGAACAGGTGGTAGCCCAACCGCCGGCGCAGGTTAAACACAACAGCAAGACAGGTGAAGTTACCTGAAAATGATATATTAATTAACTAGCTGTGTCCGCGACTTCATCCGCGTAGAATTTAATAAAAATGTTCTCAGAATTATAAAATAAATAAACTTCTAAACTAAAAGTAGCTTAAGTTAGATGCTCCTTATTATATCAGCTATCTACCAGTTAAAGTCCCATCAAAATCGGTCCAGCTGTTTCAGAATTTAGCCGAAACAAACAGGTAGACAGTCAATAGTAGTACATAGAGTAAAACACTCCAATTTTATTTATTTGTCTGGACTAATTAATAGAATAGAACGAAATAGAACAGAATAGAATGGAATAGAACGGAATAGAATAGAACAGAATACAGTACAGTAGATTTGAGTAGAGTCGAGTAGAGTTGAGTAGATTCGAGAAGAATCAAGTAGAATTGAGTAGAATCGAATAGAATCGAGTATAATCGAATAGAAAATCGAAAAGTAAATCGAATAGAAAATCAAACATAAAATCGAGTTTAAAATCGAATAAGATCGAGTAGAAAATTGAATCGAAGATCGAATAGAAAATCAAATAGAAAATCGAATCGAATCGAATAGAATTTAATAGAAAATCTAATTGAGAATCGAATAGAATAGAACATAATCGAACATAATAGAACAGAGTCAAACAGAATAGAACAGATAGAACAGGATAGAACAGAAGAGAATAGTACAGAACAGAATAGAACAGAAAAGAATAGAACAGAATATAAAAAGATGATGAGAAGAGAGAGAGAGAGAGAGAAAGACGGAATGGAATAGAAGAGGATAGCGCAGTTATAAGTTTAATAAATTAACTACTCCTTATCACATCAGCTATCTACTAGTGAAAGTCTCGCTATAAGCGATCAGAGCAACCTATATATCATCATTCATCATCATCATTTCAGCCTATCGCAGTCCACTGCTGGACATAGGCCACCATAAGTTCGTGCCAAAAATGGCGTGAACTCATGTATGTTGCCCATAGTTACCACGCTGGGCAGGCGGGTTGGTGACCGCAGGGCTGGCTTTGACGCACCGAAGACGCTGCTGCCCGTCTTCGGCCTGTATATTTCAAAGCTAGCAGTTGAATGGCTATCCCGCCATCGGTCGGCTTTTTTAGTTCCAGGGTAGTAGTGGAACTGTGTTATCCCTTAGTCGCCTCTTACGACACCCACGGGAAGAGAAGGGTATATAAACGTTTGTAAAGGTTCTAAAACGTATCTTTTTTATGTGTTTAATCAGCAGTAAAGTTTTAATATAAATAATAGATTATTGTAATGTTTAATCTTGACAAAATATATTATAGCCCATGTGCAATTTTGTAGCAGTTGTAAAACAAACATGTCAAATTCGTGATTCAGTAGTTAGACAGTAACTTTTTGATGGCTTTTCATCATGTTGATATGTTATAATATCAAATCTATTGTATTCTCCTTATATTCCAAAATATAATGAAGTATACATTTATATATATATATATATGTTTACTTCATTTCACTTAAAAAATACACACAGAAACTTAAGATAATTAAAAGGTAAATTTAACTCTACAAGAGATCTCTTCCAGTCAACCCATGGTCATGAGAAACTGTTTTATATAGCGAGGCAAACAGTGCAAGAAGTATTAACTTAAAGAAGAAGAAAAAAACTACAAAATAACTACACAGACAGTGTTAATTTCTAAAAAGTTACAGTCTTTTAAATTGACATACTTTAATTGATTTTTCATTACCAGTAGAATACTCGATAGTGCAATCCGAAGTGTAGTTATTAGATATATCAAGTTGTGGCAGTTCGATTTCCGGGTTGACAACAAGCGGGTCGGTTAGATTCCAAATGAAGACGAGGTCGTGAACTGTGTGCGATACTGGAATTAAAACAATAGATGATATTGTAGCCACATTATAGAAATTATAATTTAATTATAGAAATATTATTCGAAGAACTCACGCAGCTTTTTTGAGTTTTCTTCAATTTCACTTTCTGATTAACTATAGTTTTTAAGAAATTCAAAATCAAAACAGTTTTCCGTCAAACTGATTTAGTTTAGGGAAAATTTATCCACGTAACTGAGGTACTGGTTATTATTATATTTATGTTTTCAATTATAGATACATTAGTATAATATAATTGTTGATAGATTTTAGCTTTCACCGAAGTCTGTTTTGAATCAAGTTAAAACTACCAAATGATGATGTTCTTATTATGGATTTATGTTAGGAAATCCAAAAAGATATCATAAACTAAATAAAACTCCTATAAAATATTTACAAACTGGTATAACTTTTAAAGTATAATAGTGAAGTATCCAAACAAAACTTACGACTTTCAATCATCATAGAACAGCTCTGCGTATCATGAGGATATGATTCGAACTTCATCGCGCAAGATAACACCAATGTCAATCTGAAAATAATATTTATTTTAATAACTGTTGTTATTTCTTGATAATGAAACTAGCTTTAATCCCCAACGCTGGGGGCGTAGATATTGAAATTAAGTATCCACTTTGCCATTTTCAATAGTTTATCAATTAATAACTAAATTCATTCCGCCAACCCGCAGTGGAGCAGTGTGGTGGATTAAGCTCCAATCCTTCTCCTACATGGAGATAGAGACCTATGCTCAGCAGTGGGATGTTACCTACAAGCGGAATCGTAACTAAATTTATTAAAAATGTTTTCAACTTCTGAAATACAACTGCGAAATCCACATCTGACTTCAATAGTATTTTTGCGCAGCATTCTTACAAACTAAATATCCCTTATTCTCAATTCTTTAAATTCGATTTTTTTTTTCGTCTTTAAGGAGATTTGGCCACTATTTATTTCTAGTCAATATATTTGTAATTTTGTTATTTTTATAGGCATATTAAAAAGGAAAAGTTTTGTATCAATGGTCTACAAAATAATTGCTACTAAACTAAAAATAATCTCAAAAACTTGTAACAATAATAGCTATTAAGACGAGTTATCATATTATATAGAAATATTGTATATTTATGTCCTTTTTTAAATATATAAAAGACCAAACCAAACTTCCACTACAAATCGTAAAATATGTCTATACTATAGAAGATACTAATAGTAGTCCATCGAGCAGGTATTAATCTCAATTTTTTAATACGACGAGGTCGACAAACGAGGTAAGCAGTTGCTGTAGTTTATAGACGCCTGAACATCAGAAGCATCACAAGCTACTTCCACAGGCGGGCATTTTTTCAAAATTGAAAATAAACACTATTAAAATGTTTGAAGCAGCAAAAATATGTTTTTTTTACTAACTTTGACATATACAACAGCGTCTTGTCATGGTATAGCCAGAGATAGTGGTTCGGTATGCTCATTTCATGAAAGGTGACCTTCTTTGCATTCTTGAAAAAACAATCGGGTCTCCATATCTTATTGAGCCAGTCCACATCGAGGATCCGGTACTCCTCGTGCATGTTCTCAGGCAGACGGAGTCGGGGATCACGCCAAGATTGAGCGAGAAATATATCTGCTACGTATGTCTAGAAAAGTATTAGTATTATTATATCGGACTACCTATGTTAAAATAACTTTAAAATATTTTACAAAGTCACAGAATAATCCAATTATATTTCGCAAAAATTAGCTATCAAAATTAATCCATAAACTTTTTATTCTGCAATTCCCAAGAGATCCCATTGGATTCCCTAGGGAATGGGGAACCTCAATGCCAAAAAGTAATATAATATCTGCATTGTACGTCAAAAAGAACGCTAAAAGAAAATTCCTAAGCAATCAGTTAAACTGAAAAAGTTTTTGAATATATTCATTACATATAAGAGTATACAAAAAAAAAAGTGTTAATAATAGGTTAACTAATTAGTTAGTATATGCATACACGACTTGTATTTCTGAAAATGTTATATTAAAAATTAATAAAGCAACACTCATCACCTTCTAATTCTTATATAAAATTTAGGAAGATTGGAAGTAAATGTGACGAATTAAAAAAAACAAGGTAAAGATAAGAAGAAAAATTACCATACTCTCTTCATTGATTGAATCCAGTGACAACACTGTCACGTGAAAATATACAATAGTGGGTTGTCCAGAAAGTTTAGGTGCTCTATTTTTATCATAATATTTGTCACCCTTTTCTGGCAGAATGTCCCCAATCATTAAACTGGTTTCCGGCCTAAATTCCACTTCTTGATATGTCGAGTTATTGCTGAAATACAAATTGATCAAAATTGTCTTAAATTTTTCCGGGTTCTCAATTGTAACTTTATATTTCTTTTTTAAATTCATTTAAAACTTAAAACTTTTTTTAATTTAAGATTTTTAGAATATTAATACCAATAGTAACAACTGAACTTAATTTGAGGACTCCATAAGAAGTTTAATTGTAGAACAAATAAATACAATTATCCACTTATTATTTTGGATTATGGACTGAATACAGTAAATAAAAATGATACTTACAGAAAACTGACAGCATGAACTCGACTAGCGCTGACCTCCCTCAAAATTAGGGGCATGCAAGAGAATACAGTTATCACAGACCACTTCATTTTGTTAATTATCATCGACTTAACCTTTATTCCATTCATTCACTATCACCGTTCTGACATTTCCAAATTTTTCTGACGGTATTTTACTACAGTAGTCTAATCTTTAAACATCTGCAACATCTTGTTATGCGAAGACTATTGGTTTTGTCTATAATCTCTTTAAAAGCGTTACCTAACTTAATAAATGCATTAACACGTGTAACTGAACATGCAGAAAAGATTCCATTGCTATTATTGGATGTAATACAATTAAAAATCTTGTTAAATTAATATTCAGAAAAAATATTTCACTCAAAGCAAGTCGTAGTGTTAGTTAATTGAGTGCTTACTAGGTTTTTTTTTTCTTCTTAAACTGCCAGGATTAAACATTTTATGGCTAAAATTCTAACCATTATTATTTTACAATTTGTACGAAACCGAATTTTAGCTGTCATATTATATTTTTCAAAATAATTTAGACAAACTTTTTTTTTATCTCTATTTTGTGTTTTTTTTTTATATACGGAATTTCTTTTTTTACGACAAAAATCTTGATAATGATATATTTAATCATTAATTAAGTAATAAAAAAAAATTGTGACCTACTTGTTCTTGTAGGTCTTTACGTGATAAATCGACGCCTTGAAAAACGGATTAAGCTGTCGTTACAAACATATTGAAGATATCAATACCTTTGATTTAAAACTTGCTGTACCTAATACTAATTTAGCTTATGATTGTATTTTTTAAAATAAGTCTTAGAAACATGAGGCATAAGTTTAGCTTAATTTACCTAAAACTTTAGCCCTATTTTTACGATTTGTTTTAAATTACGTGATTGGAAAAGTTATTATTAATAACTTATTTTTATTTATTTATCATTTGTCCCCTTATGATATAAGACTGCAACGATAATAATACATTGCTATTATCGTTTATAAGGCTTCGACGCTTACATCTACGATACAAACGTATTCCGTTATAAATTACTAGAACATTCTAAGTATGATACCTACATTCTTTTTACTTTTCAAGAATATTTTCTTACATACTCCATTACTTTCATTTTTATTAAGGTAATTCTTTAATTATTAATTGCTTAAGTTGATTGTGTTAATATTGACTTAGTGTTTTATTTTCTCCTTATGTTAAATGAATGTGTAAGAACAATTATAAATAGACGTTTATTTTATTATCAAAATATACTACAATATACTTCACAAGTCTCACATTCAATACTATGTAATTGCTTGATTATTTCGACACTTTTAAAGTTAACATCGACAATATATTATTTATGTCTTTAATGAGTGTCTTAAATTACTTAATAGTTTAGACAAACGACAAACGACGAAAAGATATCACGAAACACATCAATGATTCTTACCTAAGTTCAAATAAAAACCGTTAAATAAAATACGATTACAAATCTAGATTATAAAATAAAATGTTTAGTTACACTTTTCACTTTTAGATCCAATATAAAAAAAAAACTATTTATGTAGCCTAAGTTTAAAAATAAGAAAATAATCAAATTTAAATAAAATTAAAAATAGTTCGATTGAAGATGCAAGACTGAAAAGGAATTTGAAAATTTACACACAACTTTTTACGGAGAATCACAAGTAATCACTTTTCAAACACTATGCTATAATGTATGTGAACTGTTATAAAATGTTTGTAACACATAGCAGTCATATTGGATCGAATCGAACGACTGAAGCTAATGCCTGAAAAATTGTCGCTCGGTGTAAGTCACAAGCGGAACGTGTGTGCTGTTAATAATTTTAAAATGCTTAAATGATAAGCAGACCTAAGAAAACTTTTAATAAAGGCAAGAAATTTTGTTGTAAAATTATTTTTAAATCACAATGAGTGAAATTCACGTAAACATTACAAAAAAAAAATATCTATATTCAAATAGGCTTGAAATTAACCTTCTAATCGTCATTTTATAAATTAAAATTTGAATTTTTTTTAAAAATGAAGCTATCAAGGGTTCAGAATGCCGATTCTGCAGAAAAGAAACGGCAAGAATTACCACAGTTATTCTTTTATATAGTTGTTGGGCAAGAATACGCTTGGTTATCTCGGCGTTCAAAACCAAGTTGTTTATTTTAAACCAATCTTGAATTCACAACAAAGAATTGTTCACATCGTCATAATTTATTTATTTCCTATCGACTTAAAAAAAAACGATGCATCATCAGCAAATAACATTATATCGCAAATATCCTTAAAATAAAATGGCCGATTATTTATATATATTTAAAAAAGAAAGGATTTAGAATCGATCCCTGTGGAACGCTCATTTTTAGCACAGATCCTGAAGATTTCGTCTATATCTATCGTTCATTGATACATGTTGAATTATATTAGTTAGATATAATTATATAAAGCAATGATATTAAGAGCTATACCATTACTCGTGCACCGTGATACTCAATATTACTTAATGGAATCCCTTGGTTCACGCAATCAAACGCCTTCGATAAGTAACAAAATACACCAATAGCATTTTTTATCTCTCCCAAGCGTTACATATATGCTGTTTCACACCAACCTCTGTTGTAAAGCGACCTTAAAACCATATTGTTCACTGTGAAAGATGCCGTTGACCATAAAATGGAAAAGAAGTTTGTTTAGCATATTTTTTTCAAAAGATTTATTTAAGAACGACAGGATTGATATTGGTATATGTATTAATTTTCTTTTTAATAATTATTGATATATCTGCTGACTCTTAAGTAGCTTAATCTGCTGCTTCAAATAAGCTATTCACTAACTTACAGTACAGTAAATAACATGTCAGTTATGCTTTAATCATTATCGTTCCTACGAGAAAAAAGTTATACTCGCCGTCAGAAATTATAACCAACAGGCTATTGCGTAATGAAGTACATGTTACCCTTTTCATTATAAATTAAAGTCATTTAGTAGTTGTAAGTCTTTGCAAAGTTCTTTGATTTGCTTTACACTAATTTTAATCGTAATATCAAGTGCTCTATCAAGAAAATGGAATTAAACAGATTTCAAATTAAATTTTTACATTACACACACTTTTAAATAAGTCGGAATATTCTATATCTAGGTACCTTTGCAAGTTTTAAATGGGATTATATTATTTTCAAGGTGTGTCTTGTTTATGCAGCATTATAACTCTTACAATGTTAAATGAAAACCTCCTTTGGGTCTTAAACTTGAATGTTAATTATATTACTTACAATAGTCACATTATGTATGACTTCTAAAACCAAAACATGTATTCATATTAAGAAACAGTTCCAGTAGTTATATATATATATATTTTTTTCGCTTAAGTATATTGAAAATATACATGAAAATATATTTATACATACATAGAAATAAAATCGAAGTGTCTGTATGTGATTTCAAAATACTTAAGTGTTTAAGGGCATATAAATAGTTTAGTACCGTGTAAATAACTATAACTAGCTATTTGCACGGTACTAAAAAACAAACTATACGATTTTAAAATTTTTGTCTGTCTGTCTGTCCGTCTTTCTGTTTGTCCGGTCTAATCTCCGGAACGGTTGAACCAATATTATCAAGCAACGCCTCAACTTGACGCCTCAACTTGACGCCTTCACTTGACGTGTTGGCGTGTTGGAGTTTTGGCATGTTGGCGTGTTGGCGTATTGGCGTGCTTAAGTTAAGCGGACAATAAAAAAATGTCGATGTTTCCGATTTTAGTAATTTTCCAATATGCAATGAATCAAAACTAATGAATGAAAACTATTGCTAACGGGCGTCAGATGTAGCCCGGACGACAACCACTGACTACTGCGCTCAGTCAGGCGTTATACACATTATATAATTTATATGTAGAAAGCCGGTAGAGATAACTCTAGAAGAAGTCTCTTCCAGCTAACCTGCAGTCGTTGTTTTATTTATTTATTATTTTATTACTGGACTTTCATTTGGACAAAATATCTGTGTTGTTACGGCAATAAAATATACAGCCGCCCCCTATCTTCCTGTGGGTGTCGTAAGAGGCGACTAAGAGATAACATAGTTCCACTACCAACTTAAAAAACCGACCGGTGGCGGGATAACCATCCAACTGCTGGATTTGAAATATACAGGCTCAAGACGGACAGCAGCGTCTTCGGTGCGACAAAGCCAGCCCTGCGGTCACCAATCCGCCTGCCCACCGTGGTGACTATGGCAAACACACATGAGGAGCTTGAACTTGCGGAGGCCTATGTCCATAGTAGACTGTATCAAGCTAAAGTGAAGATGATGATGATGATGAACACGGAATCGACTATCTGTTTAAGCGTTATATCAAGTCAGTCAGTCAGTCCACTGCTGGACAAAGGCCTCACTGAGTTCGCGCAAGACATCCCGGTTTTCCGCAATATAACAATATATTTATATATAATTACTAGCTGTGCACGCGGCTTCGCCCGCTTTTAAATCAGTGAGTCACAAAATTTTCCCGGCAAACTTCCAGTGAAACTCAAAATCTCATCAAAATCGGCTTAGTCGTTCCGTAAACCTTCCTCTTGAAGCCCTCTCTCCATTGGTAAAACCGCATGAAAAGCCGTTCAGTAAATTTTTAGGGAATCGATCACATACACTTTTGGGGACTTATTGTTATAATACACTAACTGTTGCCCGCGACTACGTTCGCGTGGTTATGAAGATATGCATTACTATCAAGATGTTTAAGCAAATTATTTTTTATTTCAGTCACTTGAAATGCTTATCACGCTGAGTAATTTTTAAAAGGCACAATTTAGTATAATTTATTAGTTATTTTTATAAAACCTAGAGTTTTATTTTCAGGCTGCAGTATAAATAACCTAGCAGGCGAACTTATAGCTGCTGTATATGTTTCATACAAACTATCAACCCCAATCAAACGCCCTTAGCAGTGGAATGTCAAAAAATCCGTTCTTAGCGGACGTTTACTAACTATAATCTACCTCCCTGCTAAATTTCATCTTTGTCCATCGTGGATGGATGGACCATCCAGCGGTTTTTGAGTTCTCGCGATGAGTGAGTCAGTGACCTTTCTCTTTTATATATATATATTACGATGCATTATTTGGACTCCTTTTCACCATCTATAGAGCATACATTTTAAATTTCGTCTCTTACTTTAAAAACATAGGCCTTTCATACAAACTTCCGACCCCCGTTTTATCTTTTACGTCCTATACAAAACCTACTTGCCAAATTTCAAGTATGTAGGTGTTATATTTTCGAAGATTTCGTGATGAGTGAGTCAACCTACCATCCCCCGTTTTAAACCCAAAAGGGAGTTGGTTTCTAAAGATACATTATTTGGACATCTTCTCACCATCTATAGACCATACATTTTAAATTTCAAGTATCTTACTTCAAAAACATAGGATTTTCATACAAACTTCCAACCCCTGTTTTACCTTCTTAGGGGTCGAGTTTCGTAAAATCCATTCTTAGCAAATGTCTACGCCCTATAAAAAAAGTACCTGCCAAATTTCAAGTTTGAAGCTGTTATCGTTTCGGAGATTTCGTGATGAGTGAGTCAACCTAACATCCCCCGTTTTAACCCCAAAAGGAGTTGATTTCTAAAGATACATTATTTGGACACCTTGTTACCATCTATAGAGGATACATTTTAAATTTCAAGTCTCTTACTTCAAAAACATGGGACTCTCATACAAACTTCCAACCCCCATTTTACCCCCTTAGGGGTCGAATTTCGTAAAATCCGTTCTTAGCGGATGTTTACGTCCTATAAAGAGCCAAATTTCAAGTTTGTAGGTGTTATAGTTTCGGAGATTTCGTGATAAGTGACCTTTCGCTTTTATATATATTATAGATTATAGATATATATATATATATATATCTGCCGGTTAGGAGCTGATTAAAAAATAAGTAAGTTGTCCAGTCATATCTTAAAAGTGACATTTCGGAAGTTAGAAGCAAGAAATTTTACTTTTAGGTTTTTAATTGCATATTAAATTAAATAATATTCCAGCATTAACGTAAATTCTAGGTGATAAAATAGGGGTAATCCCCTACTTCTTATTATAATTCAATTTGCCTAAAAACGGCTGAAGCGGACTTAAGGAGAGACTTCATTTCGCACAAGTGTTCGTCTATGTTATTCACACGACAGCTTTGAGCTGCATGCAGTCTGGTAGTTAGAGCATAAAAAGTCGACAATTGTGGTGAGGTCCTAAATTATCTTATATATAAAATTCTCGTGTAACAATGTTAGTTAAAATACTTCTCTGAAACGGCTGGACCGATTTTTATGCAATTTTGCGTGCATATCGCTTAGGTCTCAGAATCGGCCAACACCTATTTTTCATACCCCTAATTTATAGGGGGGGGGGGTTAAAGAGGTTAATAACATATATAGCAAAACAACGTTTGCGGGGTCAGCTAGTTGTTATATAATATTTAGGGACTACTTTATCACCTCTTGCTAAAGATAATCAATTTTTACGCGAGCGAATATATAATTATAATCTTAATTATGTAAGTAACCAAAAAATTTTTGGTCTGTTTCTGTGTCTACTTTTTAAAAACGTATGCAGTCATTCGAAAAAGATTCTATTAGTGATGGCCAAGTAGCTTCAGGCTTAATTATTTAAACATATTATATTTATCTATCATCGAACGTTGCCATAATAGGATTATCGGGGTGGACTAGGCCGAGACCTTGGGCTCTTTGTTGCGTATAACCTTATTTTTTTTTTTATTACTATGTACATTTAATGTAATATATGATATCAATTGTAATTGTAATTGGTAATTGTTAATTGTAAGAGTTAATTGTAATTGGTAATATCTTCTAAACGTTCTTAGATACAAAAATTTAAGAAATGTCATATCAAAGTGTGGATAAAAAAGCCAAGATACTTAGGTAAAAATTATTTTTAAAAAATTACGCTAAATAAATTTGTTTATTTTAATTTACCTAAGCATCTTAAATAAAAAAAAAGTCACTATTATACATATTATAATGGACATTGTAATATACTTTAACTGATAGTTTTTTCTTTCAACGAAAAATTTAATTTTATTAACAAGGTTTAAAGTCTCTGTGGATTTTATTGTATCAGCCAAAGACTATTTGTGCCCTAAAAAGAAACCTACCCCACCCCAGCCCGCAAAATAATGATATTTGTAATAAAAAAAAATACTAATTGATAGATTTTGAATTGCTACGTTAAATTCAACTACGTTGTCCTTTTAAATTGCTCACCTCAAATTATATAATTAAAAATCAAAATTTAAAAAAAAGAATCAAATATTTTCAAACTCCTATATCTTTCGATGTATACAATATTTTAAATTGCTCAAAGTGTTAAAAAACTGCTCAAGTTGCATTTATAATTGCTCAAGTATAGTTTGGAACAGATCCACTTCTCTTAATTTTTAAATAAATATAAATAGTTTGCACAAATAAAATATTGATATTTGTAAAAAAAAAATACTAATCGATACATTTTCAATAGCTCAATTCGACTACGTTGTCCTTTTAAATTGCTCACCTCAAATTATTTAATTATAAATTAAAAAAGTCGTTGAAAAATATTGTTTTATCAATATTTTCAAACTCCTATATCTTTTGATGTATACAATATTTTAAATTGCTCAACGTGTTAAAGAACTGCTCAAGTTGCATTTATAATTGCTCAAATACAGTTTTGAACAACTCCGCTTTCCTTAATTTTTAAATAAATATAAATAGTTTGAACAAATTTATCGTTTATATCATAAGACAGGTGTATATACGCTGCGCGTGCGCATAGACAATGATGGGAAGCCAAAAAATTGCGGATATTCGTAATAAAAAAGATACTAATCGATAGATTTTCAATAGCTCAATTCAACTACGTTGTCCTTTTAAATTGCTCACCTCAAATTATTTAATTAAAAATCAAAGAAGTCGTTGAAAAAAATTCATTTATCAATATTTTCAAACTCCTATATCTTTTGATGATTCTTTTTTTTAAATCGAAATATGATGCTTGTCACGTAGTTCCATTTAAATTTGATTCAGACTTAACAATAACTTATTGAGTTACCTCTAATAATGCGTATTATCTTGACAATTTTTACGTCTACCAAGTTGTATTACTGGTCGATGTAGTTGAAATCGGTTTTTTTAAAAAGCGAAAACTTCTTTAACCGCGTTGGCCACTTTTTGATACGAGAAAATCTTATGGGTTCGCGTCAACCACATGCTCATGACTGGCGCACGAGCAGCGGCCGGTTGCTGTGCGCGTCTGACTATTTTTGGATGGGTGATTTTTTTTTATATCAATAGGTCGGCAAACAAGCGTACGGCTCACCTGATGGTAAGAGATTACCGTAGCCTATAGACGCCTGCAACACCAGAAGTATCGCAAACGCGTTGCCGACCAAATCCCCAATCCCCCCCAGGAGCTGAAATGAGGGTGAAATCTCGAGCGGTCGCGACACCGACATGATTGATGTTGATAATTTTAATTCAAACATTATGAATTTTCACATTTTAATAGTAAAAGTTCTGAGTTTTTACTTATATTGGTAGTCTCTATAACTACAATTTTTTTTTTCGTTAGCGAGTAAATACAATATTGAGTTGAGTGTTAAAAGCTGTGTTTAAGAATCTGAGACTGCCCATTAACAGAAAAAGTACTCTACGATGAGAGACCTAACGTTAATTGTGTAAGTCATAATTCAATGTAGATTCAAATCTCAAAAATCCTACCACGAAATCCAGGTATGTATTTTGTAATAAATAAAAATAAAAATAAAAATCTTTTATTGTCAAGTTACATAGGCTCATAGTTGGTTAGTACAATATAATTACTTAAGAACTATGTTAGTAAAACAAAATACAAACAAAAAATAAAAATGAAAATGAATAAATAGAAATAAATAGCTACCACAGGGAGATTGATCCAGTCACATTTTGTACATGTAACTTGATAAATCTCCCCATGGTCGGCCCATCCAGTTTTTCTGCAAATAACTTCAGGATGCTGTTGGTGCTTACCCTTCGTATTATGACGCCACATTCTTACGCATTATCGCGAAATAATCGTCAGTGTGAGCATCTGCAAACATGCCTGACGCACTACAGTAATATGGTAGCCTCAACAGCGCCCTGAAGACATTATTGTATTGTACTCGCAAGGCGTGTGCCGCTCTTCGAGTACAGCTAGCCCAAAGGCTGCTGGTGTAGAATGTTTGGCAGTAAGCTTTAAATAGTGTAATTTTAATAGGTACAGAACAACCAGCAAACCTTCGAGCCAGCATATTGGCCCTTACAGCCAACGCCCTACGTTCTCTTTCCATGTCTTTATCGTCTTTTAAATGTTCAGTAACAATGTGTTCCAGATATTTAAATTCAGTTACACTCTGTAAAAGTGTACCACTAAGTTGAACAGGAGGGACACGTGTTGGACTTTTATTTTTCCCTGTAAAGACTAACAACTCACTTTTCTTAGGATTGTATCTTAGGCCATGTTGCTCAGCATATCCTTCATAGATTGCAAGTAACTTTCTAATTCCGCATATTGAAGGACTCAGCAGCACCATGTCATCTACGTAATTTAAGTTATTTACACATACACCATCTATATGGCATCCGACATGTGTGTTACCGAGACCAACAAGTAATTCATTAATATAAATATTAAAAAGCCTCGGGGAGTGAGACCACCCTACCTTATCCCACACTCAAGTTTGTATGGTTCAGACAATGCACTTGACCATTTTACAAAATCTTTCTGTTTGTCATACCAGATGGAAAATATAGATATTAGTGACGCAGGAATTCCCCTCCCCCGAAGCTTCTCCCACGGGATATTATAGGAAACTAGGACAAAGGCTTTTGACAGGTCCAGGAAACAAGCATACACTGGTGTTATCAGTATAATATTTGACAGCGTGCTTCAGTGCAAAAATGGCACTCTCAGTTGACAACCCAGCACGAAAACCAAACTGAATCGTGTAACTGTGTGTATCCACCGAGACGAGAGTCAAGCACGTTGTCAAATACTTTGGCTATCACAGTTGCCAGTGAAATAGGCCGATAATTACCCTTGTCCGCTATGTCCCCCGTTCTGTTTTTTATAATAGGTACAACTATTGTGTCCAACATCTCCTGTGGTAGGTAAGAGTGTCCTATACTATGGACAGTGTGTAATGGAAGACAATATAATATAGTTGTGTGACTGACATCTGGCGCAGTGGAGGCCGTGCAATATAAAAACGGATACACCAAAATGGTGGGCCAGTTTGCCATTGTGCTTCATGAATGGTCATGACGCGCGATCCCTCTCCAGTGCCGTATCCCTAGTCCATCAGGATTTCTTTCTCTTCCTGCGTATAGACCAAGTATAGGGTGTCCTTCTGAAGTTTTGGTATTGGCGCGCCAGTGTATCCATTTATTTTGAGGGAGTGGATCAGGATCAGGTGATCAGTGGATCGGGCAGAGGGGACCTGATCTCTCGGGCGTGCAGTTCGGCTTCCGCAGCGGCCGCTCTACTGTAGATGCCATTCTGTGCGTCCGAGCCCAGATGCAAGACGCGGTGGCTTAGGGCAACGTCGTAGTGGCGGTGGCCAACACCTTTAACACGTTGCCCTGGAGCTGCATCAGGAAGGCGCTCCGCTACCTCGGGGTGCCGACCTATCTGCGTCGTGTGGTTTGTGCCTATCTCTCCAACAGTTGGGTTGGCTTCCCCGGCAGGGACGGGATGGTGAGGAAGGAAGTTATATGCGGTGTTCCGCAGGGGTCGGTACTCAGCCCACTCCTGTGGAACATCGGGTATGATTGGGTCCTGCGTGGTTCGTTGTTGCGGGGCGTCAGCGTCGTTAGCTACTCCGACGACACGCTAGTGCTGGCTTGTCGACCGACGTATCAGGAAGCGGCAGTACTTGCGACTGCAGACATGGCGCAGGTCGCGGCGAAAATCCGGCGCCTCGGCCTCACCGTCACTCTGGAGAAGGCGGAGGGCATCATGTTCCACCGCCCTAGGAGGGCGCCTCCTCACGATGCCCATCTCGTCGTGGGTGGAACTTGCATCGGTCTGTCGGGCACGATGACGTACCTACGTACCTGGGTCTCATCTCGACGGCCGATAGAGGTTCAGGGCGCATTTTGTGCGGCTAGTCCCACGCATGATTAAGGCGGTGGCCTCGCTCTTATATAGCTTTTGCCAAACGTTGGGGGTCCCGGTGTGAGCTGTCACCGGCTCTACACCGGCGTAGTGAGAGCGATGGCGATCTACGATGCCCCCGTCTGGCCCGACGCCCTCGACCGCGAGGACGTCGCCCTGCTACGGAGAACGCAGAGGGTGATGGCGATCAGGGTCATACGGGGGTACCGTACTATATCGGGAGAGGCAGCGTGCGTGCTGGCTGGAGTCCTGCCCTGGGACCTGGACGCGATCTCTCTGGCGTCGGCTTACCAAAGGCGTCGGTGTTTGGCGTTCGGGGCCCCTAGTCCGGCACCACGTGGGCTAACGGAGCACCTTAAGCGAGAGCGCGATACCTGTACTGTACCTGTGTCGGTTCGTTGGGATTGTCCTGGTGAGTCGGCCCAGCACGTGCTGGAAGTGTCCGGCGCGGGAAGAGCTCTCGCTCACCCCTCCCCCGGGGGAGGGGAGGGCTTAGGCGCTTTCCCTTGTGCCACCCCGGTCTTTGCTGACTCATGTTGGCACTGTCCAGGCAGTGCGGGGCAGCCTAAGCACCAGGCAGAAGGCGGTCGATTCCAGGGGGGTTTCGGCGGACCATCAAATTTGCCCGGGTAGGTGGACTCATAAGGGATGGGTCCATCCCGCAAGGTAAGTGTAAGGGCAACGCCGCCGGAGTTTGCAGAAGAATCTGGATTCCTATGACTCTGGCAATGGCGAAGGAGCGTGCACACGCGGAAATTTTCATTCAGTAAGAGTCTGACTCTGCCCCTCATGCTGGAGGGTCTCCATAAGGATTTTCCCCACATTCAAAAAAAATAGCTGAGTTGTGTTGAGCTGAGTTGTATTGCGCTGATAAAACCTATATTTATTTTTCATATAGTGTTTTACTTTACAATTTTCTGAATTGATGGCCGTCAAAGGGCAGAGCATACTAGGCTTTAGCTATTTATGCATTACCGCAGGTGGGACAAACTAGCAATATTCAATTAGGTACAAAAAATCTTCAGGAAGGGGTTACTACCGAGAGGGTAGTACTGCGTACTGTTGTCCTATAGCAATTTGTAAATATCTAGCAAGGCTAGCAATACGACAAACACTTGAAATTTTTTATACGATAGTTAAGCTTTTCTATCATCGATGTATTTTACGACGACTGACGACGCATTAGCGCATCAGTCAGAACACTGGTTTTTGACTGTTGCGCTGGCGGTTGTGGGTTCGAACCCCGCACATGACAAACATTCGTATTGGCCATACAGGTGTTTGCCATGGTCTAGGTGTTTGTTCAGTCTTTGTGGATCTCCCACTGTGGCTCGGAGAGCACGTAAAGCCGTTGATCCCGGTTTCATATCATGTAAATCTAATAGCAGTCATTACTCATAGTAGGCATGGTGGTGGATTAAGCTCGGATGCTTCTCGTACATGGGTAAAGATGCCTATGCCCAGCAGTGGGATATTACAGGCTTAAGCCTTAGCCTATTGTACTACCTACTTGTTAAATTAATTGATATTGCATATCAATGTATAATAATGAGAAATGTTTTTTATACTACCAAATTATTGGATTGTAAGTAAAACCACATATTATTTTTAATTGCGCTTTATATAATAACATTTCAAGCTATAAATATATCTACATAATTATTATATTTACAACTAATTAAATGTCTTCTCTCTCTGCCTGTCTGTAAATAATTGTGCATCATCCCCTCATCTAATGTAAGAAAACTGGACGATCGATGTTTATTATCAGTTTTTTCACAATTCTTGCAGAAATTTTTGTATTTCTAGAACTAATTTGTATGTATACAATTCTGACTTTATGGTTAAAAAAATCCCTTTTTTTGGTTTCTGAATCCGCATTTACAGATAGTACTTTAATTTTAAAGTTCTTCAAGCCCTTTATTACTACTTAAAGTACTTTTCTTCCCAGTCCCATAAATTCTTTGACATAAGTTATAAAATTTCCAATTGTCAAGTTCTTCAGGATTTTCTTTCACCATAGTTCTGTATTGGGACCGTATTTCCGACATTTTCTTGGAACAAACTAAAGGGCTCTTCTTTAATATATCTGAAGCTTCCATCCACAAGTAGCTTCTTACGAATTTCGGGTTCTTAAATTTGTCTAAATGCGCCAAATACCAAGTTAGAAGTCTTTCAGTTTCAATATCCGACCAAGTTTGTTCACTTTCCTCTTCTGATATTAGATTTATGTCCTTATTATTTTCTTCTATAAGTGCGTGTTCTTTTGTCAATATTTCTTGTAAAATTTCTCTGAACGGTGTATCAATTTCACTGTCAAAGCTCTGCTTTAAAAAATTTATTTTGCTGTAAATTTTGTTCACAGGCTCGGAGATAAATTTAGCAAGTTCAGTCCATAAATATTTTTGTTCAAATTTAGGACTCACAAAATCTTCAATGTTTTGTAAGTAATAATTCAATGCATTATAAACTTTTTCATCAGACATTGGTATGTCTTCAAAGGCATTAATCTGTTCCAAATCTTGACTGTTATTAAATTTTACGAATTTGGGTTTAAAAGTGAGGATTTTTTCTATAAGAGCAGAGTACGGAGTTTTAAAATCTGTTCCGCTTAGTTGCTTATGTCGAGTTTTTAGTTTTAAGTACATTTTCTTGCAAGATATGGGCGTTTTTTCATCTAATTTTGATGCTATTTCTGTCCACATTTCCCTTGAATTTATTTCTTGTCCTTTATGCATTCTTAGATAATTCAAGTAAAGAACCAAAAGTCGCTTTTTGCTGCGTTTATTCCATTTAGTTATAATTTGCTTTCTGTCCGTCTCCTTACATAGAATTTGGTCTTGGTCTTTTTCCTGGATGATGATTTGTGCGTTGTTAATATCTTCGCCTTCTGGTATCACGATAATGCATTGGAAATCGTCATCTGTAAAAAAGTGAAGTTTTAGGAGTTATATAATCATTCACAGTTTAAATTAGATACATTTTCCAAATTTGTTATTGTATAAACTTGTAATTTTTTTTTTTTTATATCACTTAGTCGGCAAACAAGCGTACGGCTCACCTGATGGTAAGAGATTACCGTAGCTTATGAAACTGAAACTAGCAACTAGCAGCTAGCAGCCAAAATTAAATGACACTGAAACTAGAAGCCACGCTTTATATCTCTTAAAAAAGCAACAGATTAAGTTGTAACTGTACAGAAATTAGTGACGTTATATCATCTCGCTATGAAAAAGATCTAAAGGGTAAATTCCACCCCTTCTATTTTTATATTTAAAAACCCAAACAGGGAGGTTAATTCGATATAAAAGCAAAAAATCTATGTCTTTAAGCATGAAATAAGGTTAAAATTTAAATCAAAGGTCGTTTAGAATATTAAAAAAAATTAGAAAAAAAAAGGTAAAAAAATAAATAATCCACTTTGATTATTTTTTTAATATTGCAATTTCCCTAAGGAGGCAATTATATTGTATTTGTGAAAGTAATCATATCTCTGCTCGTGGACACTACATTTTGTTGTAACTTCGTAGAAACCTTTCTATTACTGTCTAGAAACGATGATAAAAATTTCAAAAGGGATACTCAATCCCTTCTATTATTTTTTATTTTTTTTTTTCTCTAAGACAATGCCTATATACTACTTTTTCAAATGTCTATATCTCTGCTCGTGGACACTACATTTTGTTGTAACTTCGCAGAAACTTTTATATTACTATCTAGAAACGATGATAAAAATTTCAAAAGGGATACTCAATTCCTTCTATTTTTTTTTATTTTTTTTTTCTCTTAAGACAATGCCTATATACTACTTCTTCAAATGTCTATATCTCTGCTCGTGGACATTACATTTTGTAGTAACTTCGTAGAAACCTTTATATTACTATCTAGAAACGATGATAAAAATTTCAAAAGGGATACTCAATCCCTTCTATTTTTTTTTAATTTTTTTTTCTCTAAGACAATGCCTATATACTACTTCTTCAAATGTCTATATCTCTGCTCGTGGACACTACATTTTGTTGTAACTTCGCAGAAACCTTTCTGTTACTGTCTAAAAACGATGATAAAAATTTCAAAAGGGATACTCAATCCCTTCTATTTTTTTTTTATTTATTTTTTTTCTCTAAGACAACGCCTATGTACCATTTCTTCAAATGTCTATATCTCTGCTCGTGGACACTACATTTTGTTGTAACTTCGCAGAAACCTTTCTGTTACTGTCTAGAAACGATGATAAAAATTTCAAAAGGGATACTCAATCCCTTCTATTTTTTTTTTTTATTTTTTTTTCTCTAAGACAATGCCTAAATACTACTTTTTCAAATGTCTATATCTCTGCTCGTGGACACTACATTTTGTTGTAACTTCGTAGAAACCTTTATATTACTATCTAGAAACGATGATAAAAATTTCAAAAGGGATACTCAACCCCTTCTATTTTTTTTTATTTTTTTTTTCTCTAAGACAACGCCTATGTACCATTTCTTCAAATGTCTATATCTCTGCTCGTGGACACTACATTTTGTTGTAACTTCGTAGAAACCTTTCTGCTACTGTCTAGAAACGATGATAAAAATTTCAAAAGGGTTGTAACTAGAGAAAAAAAAAATAAAAAAAAATAGAAGGGATTGAGTATCCCTTTTGAAATTTTTATCATCGTTTCTAGACAGTAACAGAAAGGTTTCTGCGAAGTTACAACAAAATGTAGTGTCCACGAGCAGAGATATAGACATTTGAAGAAATGGTACATAGGCGTTGTCTTAGAGAAAAAATAAAAAAAAAATAGTAGGGATTGAGTATCCCTTTTGAAATTTTTATCATCGTTTCTAGACAGTAACAGAAAGGTTTCTGCGAAGTTACAACAAAATGTAGTGTCCACGAGCAGAGATATAGACATTTGAAGAAGTAGTATATAGGCATTGTCTTAGAGAAAAAAAAATAAAAAAAAAAAAATAGAAGGGATTGAGTATCCCTTTTGAAATTTTTATCATCGTTTCTAGACAGTAACAGAAAGGTTTCTGCGAAGTTACAACAAAATGTAGTGTCCACGAGCAGAGATATAGACATTTGAAGAAATGGTACATAGGCGTTGTCTTAGAGAAAAAAAAAATAAAAAAAATAGAAGGGATTGAGTATCCCTTTTGAAATTTTTATCATCGTTTCTTGATAGTAATATAAAAGTTTCTACGAAGTTACAACAAAATGAAGTGTCCACGAGCAGAGATATAGACATTTGAAAAAGTAGTATATAGGCATTGTCTTAGAGAAAAAAAAATTAAAAAAAATAGAATGGATTGAGTATCCCTTTTGAAATTTTTATCATCGTTTCTAGACAGTAACAGAAAGGTTTCTGCGAAGTTACAACAAAATGTAGTGTCCACGAGCAGAGATATAGACATTTGAAGAAGTAGTATATAGGCATTGTCTTAGAGAAAAAAAAAATAAAAAAAAATAGAAGGGATTGAGTATCCCTTTTGAAATTTTTATCATCGTTTCTAGACAGTAACAGAAAGGTTTCTACGAAGTTACAACAAAATGTAGTGTCCACGAGCAGAGATATAGACATTTGAAGAAGTAGTATATTAGGCATTGTCTTAGAGAAAAAAAATAAAAAAAAATAGAAGGGATTGAGTATTCCTTTTGAAATTTTTATCATCGTTTCTAGATAGTAATATAAAGGTTTCTACGAAGTTACAACAAAATGTAGTGTCCACGAGCAGAGATATAGACATTTGAAGAAGTAGTATATAGGCATTGTCTTAGAGAAAAAAAAATAAATAAAAAAAAATAGAAGGGATTGAGTATCCCTTTTGAAATTTTTATCATCGTTTCTTGATAGTAATATAAAGGTTTCTACGAAGTTACAACAAAATGTAGTGTCCACGAGCAGAGATATAGACATTTGAAGAAGTAGTATATAGGCATTGTCTTAGAGAAAAAAAAATAAAAAAAAAATAGAAGGGATTGAGTATCCCTTTTGAAATTTTTATCATCGTTTTTTAGACAGTAACAGAAAGATTTCTGCGAAGTTACAACAAAATGTAGTGTCCACGAGCAGAGATATAGACATTTGAAGAAGTAGTATATTAGGCATTGTCTTAGAGAAAAAAAAAATAAAAAAAAATAGAAGGGATTGAGTATCCCTTTTGAAATTTTTATCATCGTTTCTAGATAGTAATATATAGGTTTCTACGAAGTTACTGTAAAATGTAATGTCCACGAGCAGAGATATAGACATTTGAAGAAGTAGTATATAGGCATTGTCTTAAGAGAATAATTGTGTTGCTCGCAAACGAAAAAAAAACCGACTTCAATTACATCGACAAGTAATAAACGTAGATCGACGAAAAAATAGTCAAGCAACTACGCGTTATCAAAGATTACTCAAAAGGTAGTTATCAGATCTCGATAAGATTTATATGTAACCACATGATAAATATCAGCTTTCGATTAAATAAAAAATTATCAAAATCGGTATACCCAGTAAAAAGTTATTGCGGATTTTCGAGAGTTTCCCTCGATTTCTCTGGGATCCCATCATCAGATCCTGGTTTCCTTATCATGGTACTAAACCAGGGATATCCCCTTTCCAACAAAAAAAGAATTATTAAAATCGGTATATCCAGTAGAAAGTTATGTGGTATAATACAACGTAGGTCGACGAAAAAAGCGTCAAGTAAAAACGCATTATTAGATATAACTCGAAAAGTTATTGTTAGATCTCAAATAAATTAAAATGGGACCAATTGGCACACACCACCTTTCGATTAAAACAAAATTTGTCGAAATCGGTCTACCCGGTCAAAAGTTCTGATGTAACATACATAAAAAAAAAAAAAAAAAAAAAAAAAAAATACAGTCGAATTGAGAACCTCCTCCTTTTTTGGAAGTCGGTTAAAAAAAAATAAAAAAAAATAGAAGGAATTGAGTATCCCTTTTGAAATTTTTATCATCGTTTCTAGATAGTAATATAAAGGTTTCTGCGAAGTTACAACAAAATGTAGTGTCCACGAGCAGAGATATAGACATTTGAAGAAGTAGTATATTAGGCATTGTCTTAGAGAAAAAAAAAAAAATAAAAAAAAAATAGAAGGGATTGAGTATCCCTTTTGAAATTTTTATCATCGTTTCTAGATAGTAATATAAAGGTTTCTACGAAGTTACAACAAAATGTAGTGTCCACGAGCAGAGATATAGACATTTGAAGAAGTAGTATATAGGCATTGTCTTAGAGAAAAAAAAATTAAAAAAAAATAGAAGGGATTGAGTATCCCTTTTGAAATTTTTATCATCGTTTCTAGACAGTAACAGAAAGGTTTCTGCGAAGTTACAACAAAATGTAGTGTCCACGAGCAGAGATATAGGCATTTGAAGAAATGGTACATAGGCGTTGTCTTAGAGAAAAAAATAAAATAAAAAATAAATAGAAGGGGTTGAGTATCCGCTTTGAAAATTGTCTTATCTTTTCTTGATAGTAAAGAAAAGGTTTCTGCAAAGTTACAACAAAATGCAATGTCTATGAGCCGAGATATGATAACTTTAATAAATTTTATTTAATCGTCTGCTTAGAAAAAATCCCAAATTAAAAAAATTTAAGTAATTTTTTTTTTCTTCTAATCTTTCTTGTTATTATAAATTACCTTTTTTTTCAAATTTTGACCCTATTTTATGCTTAGTAACATTAATTTTTTAGCTTTTATATCGAATTAACCTCCTTTTTTAGTTTTTAAATTTAAAAAAAAATAGAAGGGGTGGTATTTACCCTTTGGATTTTTTTCCATAGTTAGATGAACAAACGATACTAATTTGTGTAAAGTTACAAATCAATCTGTTGTTTAGAAGCAGAGATATAAAGAGTGGCTGCTAGTTTCAGCGTCATCGTAGCTTATAGACGCCAGCAACACCAGAGGCATCGCAAGCGCGTTTCCGACCCAATACCCAATCCCCCCAGGAGCTCTGGTCATCTTACTCACCAACAGGAACACAATACTGCTTGAAAACAGTATTATTTAGCTGTGATCTTCTGTAAGGTCGAGGTACTACCCCAGTCGGGCTGCTCCAGATTTTGAGCAGGAAATTCCTGCTGTGCCCTAACCTCAGTTAAAATTAAGTAGAAAATTAAGTAGTTGCCAGAGGTCCTTAAGGATAAGATTGTACAGGATGAAAATATACATTCATTGAGATTTCATAAATTTAATTTTGAGAATTGTTTATATATATGAATACTAATATAAATACTTTTCTTCACTTTTCTTTTTATTAAAAAAGTATAACATATTTATTGCCTTAATAGGCATCAATGTAACAAAATATAAAACAATAGCACATAAACAGACAGACTAATGTATAATGATCTTAATGAGACTATATTTATTATTTCATCCAAACACTATTGCAAATAAGATATTATATTAAATAAGACTGATATATAAATAATTTGAAAGCAAACAGCTACAGTAATTTTGGTTATAAAATTAGGTAAAAAACTGTTCTATAATACTAACCTTCTTGTGCTTCCAACTTTATACCACCGTTGTAAACATCGTCATCAACTTCCATAGTTTCTAGAACTTCTGAATTTTGTTCAGCATTTTTATAAATATCATCTAACATGTTAAAATATTTCCACGATACTTTAACATCTGGATTACGAGCTTTCATTGTCTTCAGCTTTCTATAGGACTTTCTCAATTCGAGAAACTTGTCACAACAGCTTGATTCCGTCTTACCAATTTCTTGTGAGATTTCGGTCCATTTGCTTCTTTCTTCAATATTTTCTTGGAAATTATGGAAATTTCTAGAAAAATAATTAATCAATTGTTTGATTTCCTTAGCAGACCAGTCTTCAGCATCGTCTGAATCCATTTTTCCGTTCTTTAACTTGGATTTTATGGCTCTGTAGCCAAACACTTTCTTGCAAAGATTGTAATATGGCCACAAAATGGGCATTTCTGGCTTATTTATTTCCCTTTGAACGTACCCTGTGTAAACTTGTTTGAAATTACGAAATCTATGCGCGCATTCGGTTGCTGAAACTCCTATTTGTCTTGCCAAAACTTCCCATAGGGCTAATTTCTTTTGCTGGGACGATGCAAATTTATCTTTATTTTTTAAGTAGAATTCTAGTATTTTGAAGGCTTTGCTATCACCGGTCCGTTTCTTAGAACGCTTTGTGAATCCTCTTTCGTCATAAGATTCTTCGTCATCTGTGCCATTTTCCATGAATTTATCATCCTTGTCTTTAATGGTGATCTTTTTAACTGTAAATTTGTAAATTATGAAATAATAATTATTGACTGTGAAGTATAAAAAATACTGAGACAATATAACAAAAACGGTAAAGAAATCAAATAACAATTTGTAGAATAATAAACCTCAAAAATGGTTTTAGATAAGGTTAATGTTGACATATAATTTAAAATTATTAGATTTTCATATTATCAAAATAATTATATACTGGCTGACTCGGCAAACGTTGTCTTGCCGCTAAACGCTATTTAAAAATAGGGGTTGGTGCTAGAAGTGTGAAAATTTAGGGTTGTATGTATTTTTCAGCGCCAAATCATAATAAAATAAAAAATAAATAATTTATCTAAAAATTAAAAAAAAATAGTGGTGGACTACCCTTAACATTTAGGGAGATGAAAAATAGATGTTATTCGATTCTCAGACCTACACAATATGCACACAAAATTTCATGAGAATCGGTCAAGCCGTTTCGGAGGAGTTTAAATACAAACACCGCGACACGAGAATTTTATATATTAGAATGTTTAAATTGTTCCTCTAATTAAGCCTACTCTACTTTTTATTTTCAAACTTATTTAACTTGCAACATATTATTATTTTTATTATATAATAGTTCTGATAGCTTAGCTGTAAAGATAAATATTTATAATTAATAATTTATAAATAGAAATATGTAATATGATTTGGAATTGAAGGATGCATTTTGAAACTAAATTACAATTAATATGTAATACATAGTTTGTATAAATTTTAAATACATACCTCCGACTTTGCTTGGTTCATTGCTAGCCTGATTGAGTTCTTTTAACTTTTCATAACCATCCAGCAGGTTGCTATCCATACCGTAATCAAATATTCTATCAAATAAATCAATGTACCTCCAGTCTATCTGCATGTCTGGATTTTCCTTTTTATCCTCTAGGATGCTCTTGTAAAGTGTAGTCAGACCATTCCATTGTTTTCTACAAGATGTAATACTTCTATTCAATTTCCGAGCAAGAGCCGCCCAACAAACATAATAACATACAGTATCCTTTAGCATATCTATATTTTCATAAAGATATTGAACCAATTCATCAATTTCCTCCATTTTCCACTCATCAGTGTCACTATCGGAATTTTTCAACTCGATTTCTACTTCCCTAGCAATTATATTATCAAATAAAATTGCTAATGGTATTCTATTTGCTAAATCATATCCACTTAGTATAAGTTGATTAAAATGTTCATTTTTAAGTTCATTGAACTTTATCTCACAACTCTCTGGTGGCTTATCTAATAATCTACCAACTTCTTGCCATAAAAACTTATTCGGTATGGTTGGGTCCAGGAATTCAGTGAAGCAATCAAAGTAATATTTAACCAAAAACGTTGTTTCTACATCTAACCAAGAATTTTCATTATCCTTTTGTGTAGTAGGACCATTTACAGTATTTGAATCATTTTCCAAATACTTTCTTTGGAATTCTTCATCATCACCGTATATTTGGTCAAAATATTTCATATATGGCCAATTGATGCTTTCAGCACCACTTTCTTTACGTTTACACACCATTCTTATATAGTGTTGTTTGAAATTTAAGAAACGTTTATGCCAGTAATCTACGTCCTCCTCACCTAAATCCATAGCAATAGCTTCCCATATACCTTTTTGACTATTATACTGTTTCTGGAAGTAAGCTTTATGCTTGATGTACGAATTTAACATAGCCTCGACTTGTTCATCTCGATTTTGAACTGTATTTACCTTCTTGACAACTAATATTCCATCTTGATTAACAACATTATTAACAGGCATATTAACAGTAACTTGGTTAACTTGATTTGAGTCATTAAGACACATTTTAACATAACTATCGTCATGAAATGCTCGATGACACAGATCATAAAAAGGGAACTCAACTGCTCCTCCATACATACAAGCTTCAGCATATTTTCTTTTTAATTGCCGTAACTTTACTTCACATGAAATAGGATGTTTACCGGCCAGCATTGTTTTACAGGCAACAGCCCATAGATGTGTTTTCTTTGTCGTTCCACTGAGAAATGTATCTTTATTGTCAATGTAAAATACAACAAGACGTTTGATTTCATCGTCGAGCCAGACTTCATTAGAAGCTTGTTCAGTTGCTTGAGCAATATCTTGCTCTTCAGCTGACTCTCCATCACCAAGATCTTCTTCAATAATATATTTAGTGTCAGGCAATAATTGCACGTTACTTTGATCTACACCATCCAGTACGCGTAGATCTGATTCTTCGTTTTCTGTAAATTGAGCCATACATTAGGATTTATTTTTTCTTATTAAAAATTTTAAATCGAATTCAATCAAGCCGACAATTCAAATTTTTAGTTCAATATGTTTAAGATAATAAGAGTTGCTTTATGGAAAATAATTTTTTATAGTTTATTTACAACAAACTATATCCCTTGTTCTGACGACCCCTCTGGTGTGGTGCATGTGCCGTGTCGACAGTTCCGTAACACTAATATTTGGAGATTTGATTCCCGCTCAGAGTGGGTATTTGTTTATACAAATATTTATTTCCGGTCTGGTTGTTAGTCCTTGTGGGTCTTCCTACTGTGCCTCGGAGAGCAAGTTAAGCTATCAGTCCCGGTTGTTATTCTACTTATGTACACCTAATATTGATCGTTACTCATAGAAGGGAGTACATCCACCAACCCGCATTGGTGCAGTGTGGTGAATTAAGCTCTGATCCTTCTCCTACAGGGGAAAAATGGGGCCAAGGGACCAGCAGTGGGATATTACAGACTAAACATATATGCCTGTATGTTTCTTGAAATTATTTCTAATTGTGATACTAGAGACGTACTTTTACATATGACTCTCTAACTTCTAATAACTGACTGACTTCTAATAAATATTACATATCTATCAACATACACAGCTATAAATATCTTTATTTGTTAGGTATTTTTTACTCACCATCAACATAAAATAGGAGAATGTCACCGTTAGGTTGCACTTCTGTTTTAACCACAATTTTTTCCATATTGAAAAGATGCAGTAACGACTAAGGATTAAGATCAAATTAAATTTCTTGTAAACAAAATTAGTATTTTCACCAAAAAAGGTCCATTGTAAAGTATTAATTGATTGTAAGTATTTTTTTGAAGCTACGATGAAGTTTATAAACCCGTATTGAAACTTTTTTTTCTTTTTCAAATAATATACTATGAACTTATATGCGTAATAATTGTTTTTTGTAACTTTATTGTCTTTACAAAGTTTAGTTATTTGTTATGATTCCTTATTTTGACGTTCGCGGCAAAACGATCGGAAATTTTGAACACCACTTTTTAGAAGCGCAGCAATGCTTCACGTTTAGATCTTATAATCCGCCATTTTATAAAATTTTACGCTGACATTTTATTGAACCAATCGTCTATTTCGATGGTCTCAACATATTTGTTATCTGTGTATAATTAGACGCGCGGAAATTTTCAAAAATAATTTCAGCTTCGTCTGGTTTTAAGTTTTTTTGCTATATTCATCTGCTGCATTCATCGTCACAATTTTTTTTTAGTTTCAGTACGAGAGTTTTTTATGTTATCTTTGTTTTGCCTACAAAACCATTATTTTTTTTATCTCGATTCATTCATCATTCACGCAGTAAGAGTTAGAAAAACTAATCTAATAAAATATAGATTAATCGCTCCGTATAGACATATTGTAATTTTATCTTTTCACTTTACCGTCAGAAAGAAAGAAGACTCGTGTGAGGCTATAGTAGAAATAAAATGGACGATTAAATAAAACAATTTTATAGATTGTTGAAAACATAAATTTATTTAAATTAGATAGTTTGAACGCAGACAATCAGTCAAAAAATAAATATTGATATGAAACTGAAAATAGTAGTAACTTGATGAAGAAATAAAAGTATAAACTTAAATACATACGTACAACATCTAAAAAACTACGTACATATACAAGAACAAGTACAAAACCTAGGTATATATCTAGTAAGCATTTAATAGGTATAGAGTGACGACTAACCAGTATGAAGTATATTCAAAATGTAAGCAAGTATGGTTACATAAATCAATTAAATATTAGTTTTTCATTTTAGAAATGTATCATTGTAAGAATATATGAATATTTAGTCATAACAACGGATATGTTTATAGTAGAACAATTACTAAATCACACATAATTTAATAAAATTGAAGGTGTTCTCAGTCATACTGCATTTACTTAGAATAATAGAAAAAAAACTAATTTTTGTGTCTAATACAGTCATTAACTATATATATATATTGTCTGTATGTCCTTTATAGAATCGTAAACTTTGCATTTGATCTTGTCATCAAAGCAAAGTGTTGCATGAGCCCACAAAGGTTCCTGAGTTGGTACGACCAAAAAAAAATTATAATAAAAAACGTAGCAACGCGCGCAGGGTACAGCAGCTAGTATGACATAAAAATTAAATAAATATATTTAAATATTGTCATAGCATAAAACCTTCACATCACAAAAGTTGTATAGAAAAAATAAACTTGAGAGTTTTAAGATGTCAATACAATGAGAATTCAATTATACAGACCTATTTTAAACCTTTTTACTAGTCATTAAAATAATAAAATATTGATTCAATATATATATAAAAATAAATTTCATACTATTATCAGTTTTTATGAATTATCTCGGACACTTCTGAATTTCCGAGATAAGTTTGACTATGTATTCAAATCACCACTTGTATTCATTAATAAACTTTGACTAAGCACGCCTTATATAAGTAAAATAGTTTTTTACTTTTTTAATTTGAAGTTCAATTCTTAATAAAAATCAAATATACTATTAATAAAATAGATATAAACTTGCGTTTTGTAATATACCTACAATGTTTTACTTAAAATATGACATCAGGGACCATTCTTTTTAAATCGCTTTGTCATTAAATATAGCAGAATATGTTTAATATGTAAAAATTTAAATTCATTGACAAAAGGGCTTTATTATAATGGGTTCATGTTGGCTTACAAACTCAACAAATATCTCAGTCATTAAAATTTGTGTAAAAAAACACAACCAAGAAAATCAAATTGTAATTGTATTGTTTTTAAAGTTAGTTAAAAAAACGTAATATTATTATACTTATTAACAGTCCCTGCTACAACTATAATAATTTTGATGATTTTTGACTAGTTCTATTTAACTGCAATTATCTGTCAAATAAATATCTATAATTATACCTAATATAATATAAAATCGTAACACTAATACTGTTTAAAATCTGTACTATTATATTTAACTTAACTTTATATATTCATATACTTATACTTTATAAAAATGTTTAATATTTCCAGCCACATTAAGCAAATATATGTTGTAGAAAAAAGTTGACAGGTGATGAAATAAAATTTATATTTTTTAAGTTTTTTTTTTCCTGTTTCAAATGCCTTTCATTTTTGAATGAAAAAATTAATATATTTTTACCACAGACATATAAGAGAAACAGACTGTACACAAATTACACAAACACTTAGACAGTAATAAGCAATATCTCTATCTTGTTCTCACTCGTCTGAATTTTAAATACATCTTTCTCTGTCTTTCAATGTAGTAACACAGACACATACATAGACAAAACCAAAATTGAAGCAATCCGCCATGTTGATAGATGATGATAGAAGACACATGGCTTCCTAGCAAAATCGCTTAAGTGATTTTGTTTCTTATAAATATTGAATATTAATGTGTAAATTGTGAAAATAGGATGGATTAAATATGGTAAAGTGCAATTCCCCACTTTATAGGAGTGCTACATATAATAAAACACCTGACATAACATTTCATAAGTAAGTATTGTTATGCAAAATAACTTCGCATAAGTTTTTTTGTTTATTTTGCCAATATTCATATTTAATTCAGCTAAATATAAACATCAAGCATTTAGTTTACGTGTATATTTTAGAAATACGTATGATACCTAGCAATTTCATCTAAGTTCAGTTAAATAAAATAACATTTTACTTCCCTGAAAATCTGTTTGACAGTTTTGGTACTTAAGTTATTTGGAGGGGCCGGATTCAGATTTACTTCATATATTTTATTAGATTTATTTTATTTTAATAGTATAGGTTATTTCTTTATTCTTGCTTGATACATTTACTTTTTTCAGATTTTCAAATGATGTCCACTGGAGAAATTCCTGCTTGGCAAATATGAATATGACAAATTAGAAGCCCACAAAATCTTGTGTGTTATGTTCAAAACATTTTGAAAATGAATAAAGTAGTAAAGTGTTTGATTTGTCTATCATTAATGATAGGCGTAAAAGAAAATTTCTTGTGGTCATTAATAAACAAAAAGATAGAGGAGGTTTGATTTACCCATCAGATGGTCTGATTAAAATTATTCAATCATGTAAGAAGGTTTCGCAGATGATTAAAGGAAAAATATTAATTACAATTCTATGATTTCATATGTTGGTGATTATTTAAATTATGATACATTTGATTCGCAAAATATCACTATAATAACTTGCATTTATTAATTAGAATTATAATTAAGTTTTACGTAGATTTAAGGTGTAAATACGATGCAAAAAAAAACTAACAACTGAACGAAATTATTTAAAAAAAAATAGTCTTATTTAAAAATAAATAATTCGTAAATTCTGTTTGGTTTCATTTATATTGTCCAACTCCATCATATTTATAAATTAATAGCTGTCCCGACTTACGTTTTCCCTCTTAACTAGGTATGAGCTGGAAAAAATAAATCATTACAACCTATATCTACAACTAAATTTAGACCTATAACAACACTTACAACCTATACCTACACTTTTTCCAATATTTCTCATCATTTAAAGTGTTAATACTTTCCCCGCAATTATTTCAAAATTTGTCATCGCTGAAACCTTATCTGTACTGAAATGATCATTTTAGGACCAAAATTAGTCAAACCGGTCCAGCCGTTCTCGATTTCAGCCAGACATTGGAATTGCAATCAATTTTTTTTATTAAGATAATCTGTGTTGTAATTTTATAAATTGATAAGTACTGAATACGGCCCAGGAATTGTTGATGTGTGTGTAGATGTGTTAGTGTTGTATAGTTGCCACGGTTTTGTAGCTGTCACCTTCGGTCTGTTCCTCTTATATGTCTGTGATTTTTACTATTATTTTAATTTATTACATTGATTGATTGGTTGGTTTAATGGCTTTCAGTTGTGCCAGAAGAAGCACGGTTGATTCCGCCAATGTCACGTAGAGTGGAGAACACACGTAGGAGATTGATTGATCGGTGCAGTTGAGATAACAGTCTCAATTTAATTTTGAAAACAGGCAAAATAGTAAGACTTTCATTGTTACACCTTAACCTAAAACAACACAAACATTTATAATTTATTACAAGTGACTTGCAATAAATTGCTTGCAGTAAGTCAAAATTAAAATGTCAAAGATTTGATTTTCTAAAAATTGACAATAGCTTTAATACCTGAAGAATTATTTTGATTGATTTATTGATTAATTGATAGATAGGTTTTTAATGACTTTCAGTTGTGCCAGTAGAGCACTGTTAATTCCACCAATGTTACGTAAGAATCATTTTGTCCATCCTCCTTCTCTGTGTATAATTTGATATTGATTGATTGATTGATTGGTTTAATGATAATTTGATATTAATCTTGACAATACCAAATTTAAATCAAATGTCAGAACTGTCATACTTCTTTATTTCATCACCTACCCGCAATATCTAATCGTAAATGTTACATGTGAAAATGGTTCTAGCTACTAGACATTACTATAATGGCTTGAAATGGGTACAGTGAACCTACACATGATCAATTATTTTACTTAAAAAATTTAAGTAGTGACGGGCCATATGCAATAAAATATTACAATATTCAATCTTTTTTATATTATATACAATTGAAAATCACTTCAAAGAAACTATTAACTTATTAAATAATTAGTAAACATAGTAAAGATTACAAAAAATATACAATACAACTTAAATCTTTATCACAAACGGTAAGTAATAAATATAAAAGAATATAATAAATAACATAAGTGAAATTTTTTTTTAAAAAAATTGTATCAAAAATCGACCGTTCCAGCGGGGATCGAACCTGCATCTCCGACTGACCGGTGCTCTAGCCAATTAAGTTATGGAACGATGTACTCGCTAGATCGAAAAAAATGTTTAAAATTTCCTAATGTGTGGGTAACACAAAAATAAAACCGTACAAACATAACTGAACGTTAAATTACATAATTTAAAATTAATAATTTATTAATTTTATTATTATTTTTTTAAATTACATAATTTAAAATTAACAATTTATTTATTTTTTTCACGTATGTAATTACGATTATATAATGGATGAATTAGAAAAAGGTGATGCTAGTAGAGATATAGAAAGTTGAATCTTATTGTCAACTCTTAAACAGCTTTTATAACATAGTTACTTCCAGACTGTGACACAACGAACGTAGATAATGTTATACATACTTTTTCAATTTATCACTATGGTAACATTATGCAACAAAATATAAATACTTAGTTATAAGCTATAATGTGTAAAAGAGATTAATTCAACATATTTGTAAATAAAAATAAATACAAAATACAGTTTAATAACAACTATTTACTAATTATAATAAAAACTCTGTTGGTATATGGATGGATTATAAAAGTAACTTTCAAGGATTAATAAGGAAAAAAATATATAGAGATGAAATTTTTAACTCATATTTAATATCGTATCGTGTCGTAGTATTATTTATTTGTGCGTAACTTACCTGAATTACTAAATAGCAAATTTAACAAAGACAAAAATTACACAATTCTATCACACATACATTTGTATTTATTTACTTAATATGAACTACGATACACTTTTAAAATAAATACAAATATCAATTTTTTTTAAAAAATAATAATCACACAAAAGTTATACGTATGTTAAAAAGTATGCAACTGAACGTGTAAAAACTAAATAACGTTAATTTAATTTCACTTAGTATTTACTTCTGTTTCAATGTTTATTATATACTATATACATACATAAAAAATAAATAAGATGTAAGAGGCAAATTATTAATTACTTTGTTTGGTCCTCACTGCAAGGCAAGACTACTTTAACTCTATTTCCAACTTCTTTTCAAACTAAATATTATAAAAAAAAACAGTTACCTTTATAATCAATTGAAATATTAAATCATACTGTCTAATCATTTCAAAATTGTATCTAATTGTCTAATTATAAGACCATCGTTATTTGTTTAAAAATTATGGAGTGTAGAAGGGAGGAGTATAATGCCCAGTGCTAATAACAGTTCAAATATCTTCCACAATCGCGCTAGTGTAGACAAAGGGTATGGTATGAATGTAGCAATTATTGTCCAAAATTCGACCGAAATGACGCTAATGTCACCAAAAATATGATATGAAATGAGCAATTATAGAGAAGGTGATATTTAAGATTTATTTGTTTGTTTATTTATTTATACTTTATTGTACACCACAAATACATTTTAATCAATAAACACATTAAAACATAAATAATAATAAAAAAAAAACATGTACAGACTGTGTGAGTACAATGGGCGGATTTATGGCTATTTAGCCATTTCTTCCAGACAACCCAACCACCCCAACCCATTTACCTACCCTGATGCTAATGTGGCGCAACACTAATTTAATACATTACGATGAACCCCCTTTTAATATATAAAATTTATTTTCTTTCCCTCTACCCCCCATATTAAAAATGTCAAATCACAGTTTTGACCATTGAGGTGAGAAATATATATTACATCATTGGTTTTGACGGATCCAACTGATATTTATTATATTTCTGTTAGAATGGTTTTCATGGCTAAATTATCAATGTTTGTAACTATAAACTATATATAATATAATATTTTAATAATATCACAAATTAAAATGGTAAGTACTGCATTAAAAAAATTGATAAATATAAAAGATGAGTGTACACTTTGTTTTCGTTATTTTGTAGATATATAGCTGCTCAGATTTAAAAACTAAACATACACCAGAAATAAAAAATAATCAAACATTTTTCTACTAAATACAGCAAGCATTTACAAAACACCTATTAATACATAAATATATTCACGTCTATGGTTATTTACGTAAATATTTTGTCACAATTTCCAATTTGTGGTCTGTATCAGCTGTTCATACCATAGACATATCTTTATCATTTTACCATATACATATTCTTAAGTATTAATTATTACAAACTACAATATACCCGTTTAAACATTGCTAAGCTCTCGCAACTCACTAGTAAAATTTTATTTAATTGAAACATACATCTTTTGGCACTTTTTATAATAAATAAAACTAGTCTTTAAAGAAATATACTCAACCGTCTATGTATTTGTATTGACTGTATAAAAAATAACGTTTAATAATCTATGTTTTAATTTTTTTTTAAATTTTGTATGCGTTTGATGTATCAGCGTAGCTGAAGCGTTATGTAAACCACCATTTATGGTAATCTACCAAATTTCACATTTTGATTTAGGGTTCATGTTAGAACCTAAGGGGCAATTAAATTCACGCGAAAAGTCTGGTAGGTTTGATATTGGACCAATCACTCTATATTTTGCGACAGTATGATCGTCCTTTTCTATTTGCATCTTCGTAGATTCTTTGGTCATAGCCGAGCACCATACCTGAAATTTTTATATATCTAAGTATTTCAGCTACACAAATTTATTCTACATGATTTAAATACATCAGTATTGGTCGTATCTTTATGGTTAGAAATTACCTAAATGTATTATTTATTATAGTCAACAATGTAAACTTTACTTTTATATTGTTGTTACAATTTTAAGGGACGCCGCGTTGGCGCAACGGTCACAGCCATGGATTGTATCTGTTGCGCTGGCGGTTGAGGGTTCGATCCCCGCACATGACAAACATTTGTATTGGCCATACAGGTGTTTGCCGTGGTCTGGGTGTTTGTGCAGTCCTTGTGGGTCCCCCCACCGTGCCTCGGAAAGAACGTTAAGCCATCGGTCCCAGTTGTTATCATATACACCTGACAGCGATCGTTACTTATAGTAGGGAATATATTCGCCAACCCGCAGTGGAGCAGCGTGGTGAATTAAGCTCTGATCCTTCTCCTATATGGGCAGAAGAGGCCTATGCCCAGCAGTGGGATATTACAGGCTGAAGCGTAACAATTTTAATATGAAACATTTAAGATGTCACTTTTGATACTCTTATATAAGTATAAAATTCTCGTGTCACAATGTTAGTTAACATACTCCTCCGAAACGGTTAGACGGATTTTTATGAAATTTTGTGTGCATATCGGCTGAGAATGGGCCAACATCTAATTTTCATACCCTTAAGTTATAAAAGGACCGAAAGACAATAACATATATTGCAAAACAACGTTTGCGGGGTCAGCTAGTAACAGTATAAAGTTACTTAAGAATTTATTGATCACAATTTGCGATTTCCATAAGACTCATATTATGCAATAGATGGTGTTCCTCAGGGTTCACCACAAAGACCTTTTTGAGAATTTACATCATTTTTGCAAAAGGAATAATCTTCTTATTAACAAAGTAACGTGAAATTTGTATTTATCATTCTTTTATTTAAGGTAAACAAGTAAAGTATGAACATATATTACCTGTGCGAAAGATATAAAGAACAGCTGTCGATGATTATACTTCAAACCAGGTAATGTAAGATTGACTTTTGCGTTCTTGCTATATTCAAGATAGGCGTGAAATGAGGCTTTGAGACCGCCATTGTCTGCTATATTCTCACCTGTAAAAGGGTTTAAACTTGTTTATAGTTCGAAACTTAAAACTCAGAAATTATGAACTAATATTGATTTTTCTAATTAGAATTATGTCTTCTGTGAAAGCGGTTAAGCCGTATTGTTAGGTAATATTGAAAGAAAGAACAGAGCTGTCACTTTGAAAGGTTATCTTATACTTTTTAAAAATAATAATAATAATTTAATTTTTAAATTATTCATCTGAAACACAAATATAAATTCAGGTCTTGAATGTTGTAAATTTTTATTTATATATTTTAAAAAAGATTTATTACCTAGAGTTTGCTTGCCATTCAAGTTTTGTCCTTCCATCTTATATTTAGAATACTGATCCTGAATACACTCGGTTCGTTTCTTAAATTTATTTATCGTTGCGTTGTTCCACCAACGATTAAGGTTGCCGAATCTAGGAAGAAATATCAGTCACGATGAAAAAAATATAAGTTACGGTGACTTTGAGCACCAAAAAATTAATAATTGTGTTTACTCGCAAACAAAACCGACTTCAATTACATCGACAAGTAATACAACATAAGTAGACGAAACAAAATAACAAACGCACTAGTCGCAACTAAGATTTTCGAAGGTTCCTCCGATTTCACTGGGATACCATCATCAGATCCCAGTCCCTTTATCATTTTACCACCCTTGGGATATCTCATTTCTAACAAGAAAAGAACCAGCAAAATCGGTTCATAAATGACGAAGTTATCCGCGAACACACATTATAAAAAATATATACGGTCGAATTAAGAAACCTCCTCGTTTTTTAAAGTCGGTTAAAAATTAATTATTTAAATATATTTTCCTTTTTAATTTTTCGTACGTAAGTAATTTTTATTTGTTTGTGTTAAAACATATGTCTGACAATAAAAAAATATAAATTTTCTTTTTTAAATCAGCACATTTTCATTGAAAAAATATATGATATAAATTTTACCTGTCATACTCTCGTCCCTGATCATCAAAAGCGTGTGTCAGTTCGTGGCCCATAACAACTCCCATAGCGCCATAGTTTACACTTTTAGGGTTATCGCCGTCATAAAAAGGTAACTGTAATATGCCAGCGGGGAACACTATTTGGTTCTTGGTCGGTGTGTAATAAGCGTTAACAGTTGATGGAGTCATTCCTACAAAATATATAACTTTAGACTTAAGAAAACAAATCAACAATAGTAATACTTTTAACAGAGCTCTCATGTATGTACTACTTTATATTTATTGTATTTACAATTAGGGTAAACCATTAAAATAGTGTGGAGAAAAATCTGGCAAACCCCTCTAAAATTACTTTAGATGACATTAATATAATAAACCGTTAGATTTACAAGTTTATAATGTAAGTTTCAATGAGATTTTCAATAAAATTAGAAGATGAACTTATATTTACCCCATTTAGTTTTATTGACAGGTTGATCCAGTTTACTAAGGTCGTGTTTTAGGCTGAATATGTTGTATTCGATGTTATTCGCGAAGTACTCGTTTGGTTTTACAATTAACTCTTCGTACTGCTTGTCTAACTCTTCTTTGTTCAAGATATAATCGGGGAATCCTGAAATAATTTTACAGAGTTCTTAAAAACATGTAAAATATTTTAAAACCTAAATTGAGTTATTAACAGTTAAAAAGCTTTTGACGGCATTTGACGAATAGGCAGTTTTTAATCTTCTACCTAATCCCATTAAGTATCAAACGCTTAAAATCCTTTCTTAATTCTAGTCTCCTCTAACCAAAAAAACTTCTATCGAAAATTTCAAGACTTTCAAGATCGACTCAATAAAAGTTAAAGCTAAAGAGCTTATTCTGGAATATTTTTTTTTGTTTTTTATATGACTAGTTCGGCAAGCGATTACCCTGGCTTATAGACCTGCAACACCAGAAGTATCACAAACGCATTTCCGACTATACCTATGACATTCCCCATGAGCTTTGGTCACCTTACTCACCATAGGAACATAAAATTATTTGAGAGCCGTATTATTTAGCTGGAATCTTCTATAAGGAGAAGGTACTTCTCCAGTCAGCTTGCAGCAGAATATATCCTGCTATGCCCGACCAATTCTTTTTAACTTAGTTAAATAATTCCTTACCTATCATATCAGTTATGGCATCTGCCTTAGTTTCAGCTGCCTCTCTAGTTTCAGCGTCCATCCAGTCTAAATATTTGAGATGTTTTTTAAATGCTGCACGTATATTATCAATCATTATTTCACCTTGCGTTTTTGCTTCACCGTGAAACACTTCACGGACAAACATCGCGCCGACTGCAAAACCTACAAGAAATTACAGTGTAGGCATTAATTGTGATTATAGAAACGCATCTGCTGATTTCGAGGTAAACTTATTCTTACATGCTTTCTCGCTAAACTATTTGATGCAAATATATCTTCAATGGAACTATTCTTGAAATTAGCGCACAACTTTTCAAGCATAAGTTTGCTCAATTCAGGATTTGATGTTTAAAAATATCAGTTTATTTAGTTTACAGAATATCGTAAAGCTTTAAGAAACAGTTATATGATCCGTAGTTCAAATCTTACCGATAGCATTATTAGTATCAGTGACACAATACCGCCAAGACTCTTCTGTGCCTTCAGAACCAAAGAGAGCTTTCCTTAGGATCTTTGTGGCATCCCGGAAAGATTTAGACAAATATGTAGAAAGAGATCTGGACACTTGCCACATCATGTAGCTTGTGAGAGTTCTGAAAGTTATAGGGTAAAACATAAATTTGTCCATTTTTTGTGTTGTTCAATATATCTCCAACTCAGAACGATAAAGATTTCAACAGGAATTCTTATCATCAGTACATAATACAAAATAGTGCATATAAAATAGGCTATAAACTCTATAAATGATCTAACCCCGATCTATCTCCGCCCGGCTGGACCAACGATTGACGTAAGATTTCCGGTAGAGGCTAGATGATTGTGGTTTTTTTTTAATTGGGGAGACCTATATAGCCTATAGATCTAGTAGTGGACTACAATAGGCTGAACTGACTGACTGACTGCCTGACCCATTGGTTTAAATTTAGTTATTTCTTTGGAATTTTTAAATTTTCGAATAATAAGCAGATTAATTTATTAGAAATCAGGAAAGGTAATTCTGGAAACTAAAACATACTATTGAGAAAGGCAACTTAAGAAGACTAGATGCTGTAGGCATTTTGAATATGTGCAGGAAGAGTAAAGTTGGCGTCTTGAAAGAGAACTATTGTCAGTAGACAAAACTACAAAACGACGACAAAATTGTAGTAGGTGATAATAAATAGCAAAGGTTCATTCAACGGTAACAATATGTTTTTGGCGTTTAATACCTACAGGTAATTTTTTTTTTATGTGACTAGGTCGGCAAACAAGCGTACGGCTCACCTGATGGTAAGCGATTACCGTAGCTTACAGACGCCTGCAACACCAGAAGCATTGCCAGCGCGTTGCCGACCCAATCCCCAATCCCCCCAGGAGCTCTGATCACCTTACTCACCAACAGGAACACAATACTGCTTGAAAACAGTATTATTTAGCTGTGATCTTCTGTAAGGTCGAGGTACTACCCCAGTCGGGCTGCTCCATATTTTGAGCAGGAAATTCCTGCTGTGCCCTACCTCAGTTTTATACTAACATTATTTTCTTTTCTTACTACATAGATAGACAAATATGCCGTGATACTTACTTTTGGTCCTCTTCCGTTTTACTGTATTTTCTTATAAGCTTTGTTAAATTTTTAAAGTATTCAGGAGCGTAAACCACTATTCTTTCATTATCTGGTATCTGGAAAACAAGTAAAATCATGTCAGAAAATAAATGCCTAGGAGTTTCGTAAGGATAAACGGCAAAACGTCGAAATTTTAAAGTATCTTAAACAAAAAGCTATATATCTATTGGTACTGCAATGGTGTATTGGTATTGCTACTAGACATTTTGGAATGGATGAAGCAATAGAAAATAATAATATAAGAATAAGATGAAGTTTCTATCTTCGATACTATTAATAAATATAATAATATATCCCACGTACAGTTCTATTAACAAGCTTAAACGCATCATTGAAGAACATCGACCAATTCAGGAATGGTGCCTCTTTTTGCCATTGTTTTACAGTATAAGGGTTATATAACCCCTCTTCATCCCTTCTGTCCTCAGCAGGTATAGTAATATTGGCTAGTTCAGTTTCAAATAGAATGACTTTGTTCATTTGCGCACGCGCTTCAGTTTTATTAGCTCCAAGTAGAACGCAAATTCTAGTCATGTAATCTAGATAGGCATCTAAGACTTTTTTATGCGCTGTTCTGTTCAGATAATTGTCGCGAGTTGGAAGGTTCAACCCGCCTTGATCAAGCTAAAAGTACAAAAATATTTCTTGATTAAGAAGAGTCCCTTATTGATATTTTTGATTCTAAACTTTTTAATATTTTGATTGTCATTCAGTTGTTTTAACTGTCGATTGTGATAATCTTTATTTATTCACTTCAGTAAAACTTCTAATGCTAATGATTTAAGTTTGTCGTAATGCATGAAGAGGCAGAAAAATTTAGGTAACAAAACAATGAAACTTTTGTCCATGTTTCTGTCTTAAGTAATTAATTTAAAAAATTGTATACTAACAACAATCACATGCTTCGACGAGTTCCTATCATCTTCAGTAACAGCCCAGTTAAAAAGTCCGCCTAAATTGTACCTGAAAATAAAATATTGTAGAAGAATATAGTTAAGCGAAAACCAAAAAAGAGAAAAAAAGAGGTGTATTTTTATAGGTCGTTTTTCATAATGTCACAGCTTTTTAATGACAAAGTAAAATAAATCCTCTGGTATCGTATGGTAACATTAAAAAGACATTAATAGGCAACATAACGTTTTAAGTCTTTTTGCTATAACTTTAATCGTTATCGACCATGTCCTCTTCGCGTATGTTATATACAATCGTATTCGCTTGTACGTCTTCTGTACTTTTTCTGAATGAATAATGTGAATGAAAAATTCGATTAAAATTAATTAAGTGAATTATACACTATATCTAATATATAAAATTCTCGTGTCGCGGTGGTTATAGTTAAACCCCTCCGAAACGGCTTGACCGATTCTCATGAAAAAATTGTGTGCATGTTTGGTAGGTCTGAGAATCGAACAACATCTATTTTTCAAACCCCTAAGTTATAGGGGGGGGTTAAGAGGGTTAATAAAATATTATGAAATTTGGCGTGCATATCGGGTAGGTCTGTGAATCGGCCAACATCTATTTTTCATTCCCCTAAGTTATAAGACGGGGGGGGGGGGACTGAGAGGGTAATAAAATATATGGCAAACAACGTTTGCAGGGTCAGCTAGTTCATCATCATCATCATCATCATTCCAGCCTATTACAGTCCACTGCTGGACAAAGGCCTCCACAAGTTCGCGCCAAAAATGCGTGAACTCATGTGTGTTGCTGTTGGAATATATATTAAATAAAACTATTTATAACATATTTAAGCCGTGTTTACTTCATATCCAACATACATTAGTCTTAAAAAATTACAGAGTCAAATAGTTGTCATAGGAATGTGTTCTATTTACAAAATATATATAAAACCTTCACTCCTCCTAACGCATTCCTATACTATTGATCAGATTCTCCAATCTTTGGGATGGCAGCCCTTTAGTTAAAATATCAGCTTCCATCCTCTCTGTATTCACATAAATAATATAAACTGTTTTCTCCTTAACGTGCTGTCGAATGAAATGCGTTCTCAAATCAATATGCTTGGTTCTATTGCTCACAATTTCATTCTTGCACATCTGTATTGCCGCTTGACTGTCGCTATATATAAGTACACTATTTTGTTGCTTACAGGCAATGCTATTCCACAACATTTTTAAATGTATAGCCTCCTTTACGGCTTCTGTTAATGCCATGTACTCCGCCTCGGATGTAGACAAGGCTACTGTTCTTTGTTTCCTTGACTAATGCATCCACCAGCTAATTTGAAACAATATCCTGTGTAGGATCGTCTGTCAAGTGTACACGATGCCCAATCTGCATCTGCAAATCCATAAATGGGACATTCAGTTTTCTCGTAAATTATTCCGAGCTGTAAAGTTCCTTTGAGATACCTTAGTACCCGTTTCGCACATTTAAAATGTTCTTCACCGTAGTAATTATTAAATTGTGATAAATAACTGACAGCAAACATTATATCTGGCCTGGTAGCCACAGCAAGAAACATCAATGTTCCAATCAAATTTTGATATGGTAAGTTTTCTACTTTCTTTTCTTTTTTATTCAATTTTAATCGTGCTTCTATGGGTGTACTTACTGGTTTACAGTCCTCCATCTTATATTTACAAAGAACTTTCTTAATATAATTTTCTTGCGATATCTTAATTTTTCCCTGTTTTATATTAACTTGTATACCTAAAAATTCAGATGGTTTTCCCAAGTCTTTCATATCAAACTTTGTTGTGAGAAAATTCTTTACCTTTTGTAACTTCTTTTCTGATTTATACGCAATCATTAAGTCGTCAACATAAAGACAAATTAATATTTTATCTCCTCCTTCTTTAAAAGAATACATACAAGGGTCTGCCGGTGACGGTTTGAAACCAAAAGATTTTAATTCTGTGTCCAACTTTTTGAACCATTGTCTTCCAGATTGTTTCAAACCATATAATGCCTTTTTTAATTCACAGACCTTTTCTCCTTTTACATTCCTTAAGTCTTCTAACATTCTTTTCGCTTTAACTAATAAGTTTGAATTTTGATTGCTACTTTCATCGTTTATAATTTCAATTAAATATTTTTCTAAATATTCTGGTGCTTTCATTTGAATTTCCTCATCCAAATCACCATTTAAATATGCAGTTGTGACATCCATCTGATTCAATAAAAGATCTTCTTCTACAGCTACTGCTAGTAGTAATCTTAGTGAACTCAACTTTGCAACAGGTGCCCACGTCTCATTATAATCCATTCCAGGTCTCTGGGTAAACCCCCTTGCTACGAGGCGAGCTTTCTTTCTCTGTCCTTTATCTTTTAGAATCATCTTAAAATCAATAACATTTCTACTTTTATCTTTAGCTTTAATTTTCCATGTACCGTTTTTTACATGTGACATCATTTCTGACTTGATAGCTTCATGCCATTCATCGTCCATTTCTGAGTAGGCTTCCTCGTCACAACTATAATTATACTCGTTACTTTGTTTGTTGTAAAGAACTTCTTCATAGTCATCTCCTAAAAAATAGCTTTTAAACCAATCTGGTTGCTTTCTAATTCTTTTAGGTCTTTCATGCCTGTCAAGCATAATTTGATCTGGTTCTTCTTCAGGACATGAATCATAAATTTCGGGTTCAGAATGTGAGTTCTCTACACTTTGATCCATTATCTTATTTTCTCTGGTTTCTCTTTCTACTAGGACAGGTAAGTTATTTTCAGCATCCTTTTCAGCAATTAAATCTTTTTCTTTATTGTTTTCAAAAATATTTATTTCTATTTCAGGTTCCTCACGTTCCGATTCTACTACATCAATTTGTTTATCGTAATAAAACATTTCTAAAACTTTCACGTCCCTACTGACAATAACATCTTTCTTTTTAGGCAAATATATTCTAAATGCTTTGGCATTTGATGCATATCCCATAAAAATACCTTCTTCTGCCTTGGGTGTAAATTTTCCCTTCCTTTTCTTATCGAGGACAAAAGCCTTTGCACCAAAAACATGTAGGTGATTTTCTGAAGGTATACGACCAGCCCATTTTTGATATGGCGTCTCACCTTTCAATGCTTTTGCCGGGCTTCTATTAATTAAATAATTCGCTGTATTTATAGCTTCAGCCCACAAGAATTCTGGGATATTACCTTCAATTAATAAACATCTTGCTTTGTCAAGAAGTGATCTATTTTTCCTCTCACTTAGACCATTTTGTTGAGGCGTATAAGGCGCAGACAGCCTTCTCTGAATACCATGTTCCTTTAAAAATTCATTAAAATCATTATTACAATATTCCGTTCCATTATCCGACTGTAAAAATCGTATTTTTTCTTTCATTTGATTTTCTACCTCGGTCTTGTACTATTTAAACTTATTCAATACTTCACTTTTATTTTTCATAAAATATACGTAACCATATCTTGTAAAATCATCGGTAAAAGTGACGAAATATTTATTTCCAGCAATAGTTTCTCAACGCATAGGCCCACAGACATCAGTGTGTATTATTTGTAAAGGCCTTGTAGATTTCAATGCTTCATGTGTATGAAACGGTAAAACTGTCATTTTCCCTTTAATACAAGTTTCGCAATTACCAAATTTTTCATCATTGTTAATTATTAATCCGCGCAGCAGTTTATTCCTTGATAGTAGTTTTAAGTCACTTTCATTTATATGACCAAGTTTCCGTTGCCATCTCAGGATATTATTTTCTTTTCCAGGTACTAAATTAGCATTTTCAATGACATTTTTATTGACATTTTCAACTTGCAGATAATAGAGTCCATTTTCTCTGACAGCCGTAACTAAAACCTCCCCTTTGTTATCTATAATAAATGCTTTATTTTTATTGAACAAAACTGTATTTCCTTTATCAGTAATTTTTGCCACAGATAGTAGATTCACTGATAATTCTGGTACATACAATGTATCAAGGAGGTTATACTGCATATTTTTTATTTTTATTTCAACTTTTCCTTTACCTGCTATATCTGTTGTGTGATTATTTGATGCTAGTTTAAGAGAACCTTTTTCATCGTGTATATTAGAAAAATTCTCTTTCACTCCTGTCATATGGGATGAGCACCCACTATCTAGGCACCATTTATTATTATTTTCTTTAGCTGTGCTATGCAAACAAGTCGGTAATATGCCGAAGCTTTTCTGCTTCTCAACAGAAGAATCTTTTCCGTTTCTTTTGATAAATTTACCTTTCGACCAGCACACAGATGCCTTATGCCCCTTCTTTTTGCATTTAAAACATATTAGTTCAGTAGAATTCGTTTTAGAATATTTTTTATTCTTATTATAAAATGCACCTTCAACCTCTCTGCTTGTGCAACTCTGTCGAGCGTCACTCTCTTCTATGATTTTGATTTTTAAATCTTCAGGGTTCGGCAAAACATCCCTCGATTCTATCGCTATTCTAAAGTTTTCGTAGGAGGTTGGTAAACTATAAAGCATCATTATACTCAGCAGTTCTGGGTGAATACTTACTTCCATGTTTTGCAATTTGTCTACAATATCCATGAAATTATTAAGATGATCCCGAACATCTTCATGTGCTGTCATCTTTTTTACAACTAATTGTTTTAACAAACCGGCTTTTCGTGCAGGCCCAGAGCTTTGGTGGATAGACTTCAACTTATCCCACACCTCTTTTGAAGTAGTGCAGCCACTTACTTGCTTTAGCTCATTAGGTGACATAAGAAGTAATATCTCAGCCTTCGCCATCATGTCCTGTTTTTTATCGGCGACTTCGCCTGTTACGTATTTCCACAACTCATTTTTAATAAGGATAGCTTGAGCTTGTACGCACCACGTGTCGTAATTATCCTTTTTCAACGGTTCAATCCGATAATTTGTAGACGTCATCATACTCGATTATTTTTGAGTTTACATGCGACTTTTCGCTTCTACAATTACTAACCACGCTCTGCTACCAAATGTTGGAATATATATTAAATAAAACTATTTATAACATATTTAAGCCGTGTTTACTTCATATCCAACATACATTAGTCTTAGAAAAATTACAGAGTCAAATAGTTGTCATAGGAATGTGTGCTATTTACAAAATATATATAAAACCTTCAGTTGCCCATAGTCACCACGCTGGGAGGTGGGTTGGTGACCGCAGGGCTAGCTTTGTCGCACCGAAGACGCTGCTGCCCGTCTTCGGCCTGTGTGTTTCAAAGCCAACGGTTAGATGGTTATCCCGCCATCGGTCGGCTTCTTAAGTTCCAAGGTGGTAGTGGAACCTTGTTATCCCTTAGTTGCCTCTTACGACACCCACGGGAAGAGAGGGGCTGGCTATATTATTTGGTGCCGTAGCCACACAGCATAGTCAGCTAGTTACTATATAATAAACAAAAATTGTCTTATTTTTTTTTTTACTTATAACCTTTTATCTTACGCTTAATTTACTCTCTTTGGTCTTCGCCTGACTCAAAAGTGCTTGAAAAATACATCTCTTAAGTTACAGTTTTGATCTTACTACTTACTTGAATGGCGTATAAGTATTGTAAGAATATTCATCAACTATAGGAAATTTAATAAGCATTACTTACGTATTTTGCACATCCTGAAGCAACTCTTGCAAGTCCCATTTGCGCTGTTTTATCAAAGTATTCGGTAGTAAGTGCCATCCACCCAGTTTTTTTATTACGCTGATCAAAGGTTTTTCCCCTAATTTTTCTATAGTTTCATTTGTATCTATACAAGCGTCATAATAGACGCGTGCTTTCACTTCTGCGCTCTTTGGATCGGTAGCGTTAATTTTTTCTGTAACATCGAACAAATAACTATAAGTATATTTAATTTTACAAGATACTCAAATTTAATAAAAATTAAATCCTATCTTTTGTCTTTTGTTTTTACCAATATATTAATTAAACAACGCTTTTCAATTCTTTGTATTCAAGACAAACAAAACTTTGAATTCAATAAATATTTGTTTTTTTTTTGTTTTTTTTTTTTGTTTACCATTTCACTGACAACGGTAGTTTTTATTATGTTCGAAAAGTACAATTTATGAACTTAACTAAGTAACTATTCAAAATATATAAAACTATAATGATAATAAACAATAAAATATATGAAATATTTAAGTTACTAGAAAATCTACTGACGTTATGACAATCGCCGCTAGCAACTAATTTATTATCACGTCTGACAAAAATCCAAATTTACCGCGAATATGAACCTCTAATCGATACCGTACAAGTCTTTTTACGCATGTGCAACTGTATTATGAAACTTATAACCACATAAAAACTTAATATTTCACGGAATTTTCGTTTGAATATTTCCCACAAAACTATTTGACGAACTAATTTGAGAATATATTCTAATTTAAAACAAATAAGCAAACGTGAGCTGATTATTTGTTATAAATTAAATAATAATAAACTATGAAAATATTTATCAATCAATGACAATGTATATTGTGTCAACCAGTTTTTCATATTTATACAATAAAATGGTAAATCATATTTGCTTTTACGTATAACATGCTTGATATTTAAACTAATAAGTAAGTTTGACCACAACAAGAATTTAGGTACGTCTTTCGTATGAAGATAAATCTACAACATTTACTATATAATAACATTTTTCCACATCTTCACAATTAATACGAGTCAAGTAATTTAGGCCACTTAACGTGCCATCGCTTTTAATAATAATAACAGTAGTAAAATCATTTATTGCAATTCAAACACCTCAAAAAATACAAGTACACAATTACAAAGTAAACAGATAAAAAAAAACGTAGTAAATGAAAACGTAATAACAAACTGCAAAAGAACATTCGATACTTTTTAAAACTGCATATTGCTGCAGTATTGCTAATGCTACCTGCCCTTATTTTCAGTCGCTACCTGTCTAGATTGCGGACCTAACCAGTATTACCTGTAGCTTCTTTAACCATTTGACTTAAAATTACATTGACAAGTGCTAACCATTGCCAACCACCCGTATTGCCTCTAACAGTTCACATATAAAAGAAATATAATAATAATAATTTCTTATTTTCCAATAAATATACTTTGACTTTTGACCTTAAATTAAACAAAGATTGACATGTATTGACATTGTATTGGGAATGCGCGCCCTTGTGCCTTGGGATAGAGATTCGGGCTGAATTTCTTGATTTACTGCGTTAATCTTTTGTCCATTTTATCTTAGTAAAGAGGTATGCGTGGTGAACATACACGAGGCCATGTTCAATGTTCGTCGGACAGACATATTCAGTAAGCCAGCATGATTTAGACGAGGACCCACATGTGAGCATAGCTTAGAAGAAAGTAAAAACGAGCAGAGGCATTTTGGACACGCTGTATCATTCACTCTAACAAACACGGGCCGTTTGCAGATTCAGCGTAATTCCACCTTGATAGTACGAGTGACTCGCACAACTGAATCCTTATATCAACACTAACGTAATCTTATAAAGAGTTTTTAATCTATACAAACGGTTCTTGACGACATTCGATATGTGGTTTTCAAAGTGTAAGTTTGAGTTAAAGATCACTCCCAAGTTCTTGGCCTCCGAGACTCTTTGAACCATACCGTCACCTATCCCGACCAATTGTTGAAATGCTTTAATTGACTTGCACATCCTTTTAGATTCCAATAACATAAACTTTGATTTTTGTAAGTTTAATATTAGTGAACTGTTCTCTGACTAGGTAGAAATTCGCTGTAAATTCTCATCAATTTAATTAAAGTATCCGCTGTATTTTGAGGTACAAACAAAAAATACAACTGGACATCATCTGCATAGAGGTGATATTTGCAGTGAGTAAAGCATTTAACTATATCGGTCTATAAATAAAGAACATCAAAGGACTAAGCATAGAGCCCTGAAGTACTCCTCTACGGACAAGGGATTTCGTGGAGAACCGTCTAGAGCCGTTAATATCTGTGCTACTAGTGGGGTTACTCACTTTTTTATGGTGGCTTTACAATTGAAGTTTTCCAAGCCCCAGAAAATATACCAGTGGGTAAGGATTTATTGATAACTAGGGTCCCGCCCCGGCTTCGCTTTAACAAAAATTACAAAATATTTTTTCCCCTATTTTTTTTTTTTAAATATAATAGAGCCTATGTCACCAGCGGATAGTGTAGCTTCCCAACAGTGAAATAATTTTTCAAATCGGTTGAGTAGGTTGGGGCCTATCCGATCTGATGATTATATGAATAAACATAACAGACGCCCATTACCAGACTTATGATATAAGGTCGGAGAAATAGGTGTTACCACTCTGATAGGTGTCGCCAAAATTAACTTGAGTAGCATTCGATGTCCTTCCCGTTGCCCTGTGTTAATTATCTAATGGACGGTGTTGTTATAAAAAAAACATCTGACAATCCGACAGCAGCTATTCTCTTCAGTGAAAATATCCAGTGAATTTCCAACGTGATTCTTACAGTTTATGAACAGATGTTTACGTGACGTTACGTTTACGCTCACTTACAGCGACACCATTCTGAACAACCACTATTTTAAGCGAACAATACACGCGTAAATTTATTTTATAATAGCAAGAATGAGTCAATTTTATGTCTTTTATGAAAAAAAAAATCATAGTGTTCGATCTTAAAATGTGTTTTCCGAAGTCATAATATATTTATATAATTAATATTTTATCATTAATAACGCCCGATAGGCGTTCTTGCTTATATTCAAAGATGATATTTGATTTTATAAATAATTTTTCACACATTTGACACAAGTCTAGCAATATATAGTCATATAAATTTCATATTTCTTTTACGGACGGGGGTAGTCTATAAGAAATCACTTCCAGACAGTATATGTACTCGTACCTTTCTTGAATTTACTTTTAAAGTTTGCTATAAAGTATTAAATAAATAAAACTTTCGGTCTTGTTTGTTACTTGACACTTTGTCCAGAATTAGGCATTGTTCAATTTAGACGTGTTATCGATTATTTTCGTTTAGTATTCCATTAATACACTTAGAAAGTTCAGAGACCAGCATCGAATCGAGTTAAATTTTGACTAGACAAAGTTCTGAAACAAGGACTGTTTCTTTTTTGTTCAGATTTAGTTTGTTACATAATATCTAATTTTTATCGAATTGAGAGCAGTTATGGTACCTTTTCATATTTCTGACTAATCAGTTGCGATTTAAATGGCTTTCAAATAAAAAATAAAAATAAAAAATTGTATAAACTTTTCTGGTAGATCTATTGTATTATTGTAACTTTTCAACGAATTTATTTAAAAAGTTTATAAACTATACCGAAATCATTTCGATTTTATTCCTTAACGTCCAATAAAATTTAACTTTTAAAATTTTCGAGACTTAGAATTAACGTATTTGGCCATTTAGATTAATATCATTACTAATTCATTTTTAGGATGTGTAACCTTAAATTAGTAGAGGTGAAAAGCGATTACACCTAACACCATTTCAATTCCTATTGATATTATATAATATGAACCTTACCTATTGCCGATCTGATAATGAGCTGGTTCTGAAGTTCGATTTTGCTAAAAATACCCCAACTAGATTTGCCCTCGGGTATAGGGTTGTTTCTTATCCAACCACCGCATGCAAATTCATAGAAATCATCACATGGGTCTTGTTTTTCATCCAGGGCTCTTATGACTTCACTAGCTGTGTAAATACAGGAACTGGACAGACAGACGCTGCTTTCCTCTGAAAGAAATATTAATTTTAATGTTACATATTTTTCAGTGCTTAATAATTAATTATTAACATAATAATTCTCATTGTAACAAAAATCATGTATAAACTATCGGTTTGTCGCGATTGTTTTACACTTTAAAGCTACTATGTGTTTAAGTAGAGCTGGAAGCCAACATCCTCATCACCGTATTCGTTTTCTAAGGGAGCATTGGATATAGGACCGATGTTCCAGTTCAGTATTGGCCATACACGTGTTTGCCGTGGTCTGGGTGTTTGTGCAGTCCTTGTGGGTCTCCCCACCGTGCCTCGGAGAGCACGTTAATCCGTCGGTCCCGGTTGTTATCATGTACACCTAATAGCGATCGTTACTCATAGTAGAGAATATATCCGCCAACCCGCATTGGAGCAGCGTGGTGGATTAAGCTCTGATCCTTCTCCTACATGGGGAAAGAGGCCTATGCCCAGTAGTGGGATATTACAGGCTGAAGCGTTCCAGTTCACAGTACTGACGTAAAACATTCTAAGTTTCATTTAAATTAATAACTAAATATATATATTGAATTTCTGTGTGATTGTAACCAATATATAGACATATAGAAAAATTTGAAAATCAATTTGGATTTCAATATCGATCTCATAAAACCCTTCAAAAATTTTTACCGAAATTCTTCAATGCGCAAAAACGGACCTGTCACAATTTTATCACTAGCAAAGAGAGCATTACTTCCGTATTTACAATGTTAAGTATAGCAGGGATATCATGCGTTCCACATTAATGCCTTTCTGACGGACAGATAAAGTCATGTGGGCGTTGTCACGATCTATGAACTACACGCGTCTATCGGTTCAATTGTTTTATGTTCATTGTATAAAGGCTATAAAACTAGGTTCGGCGTTTGATGGGTTGGGTTATGAGAAATCGATGATAGACATATAAGCACTAATTACTTTGAATTATATTTTAGTGTTTGTCGTATCTTGTAGGTACATAGATACTTTCATTGATAAAAAATATTAGGACGCATTAGTCAAAAAAGTTGGGACCTTGTGCGTACCACTGTATTGGTTTCAGGACGTACTGCTCGGCATAAAATAGTTATAATACAAAGCTAAAAGTGGTAGTTTAGATTATCTATAAATCTAATATGCAGTACCGAAAAACATTACTATAAATAAATAAATGTATTTAACATATAACATTTGCGTGTGTTCCTAAGGTAAGGAAACTTAATGGTTAATTGAACTTAATACTTGTAAAACTATAGAAACATGAGAAATGGAGCAATATAATAACAATAAATAAATATCATTCCTCTTATCATACTAGAGATACAAGTAAAGCAAAGAGTGAAAAAAATATGACGTAGGGCTATATACGCCTACGCAGGAAGGCGTGGTACCTATGGATCTAATATTCAATAATGGCAATGAGCAAAAAGAATATTGTAGTCGAAATATACAGTAGCCGAATAATGTATCAAGGTTGAAATTTTTGCGACGCAATACGTTTTAAGAGTCCTGGGTTTGAAGGAGAAGGATATACCGGTATACTTGCTCAGCCAGTAGTGTTACTACAGGGGGCACCGTCTAGTAGCGGCGAGTTAAACATTCTTACTAAATTGAAATTAGATTACTAAGCTATTTTTGGTGGTTAGAATATTTGCAAAATTATTTGCTATTCAAATAAAGTAGACGATTGCTACCTTTAGACAAATAAATTCTTTAAAACGAAATATTTACCATATTATTTATTGTGGAGCTTAAGCTTTAGGTATAGATAACGCTGAATAGTGACAAATGACAAATGAATCTAAATCTTCGTGTAACACGATGTATATGTAATAAATCCAAGTGACGCCTAGTAATGACCTTCTGCGCGCACCCTGTTTCAATTTATATTTCATGTCTTGCCGACTGTTTACGATGCTGTAAACTATATTTTCATATCACCCTTCTGTTATTTTCCTTTATACAAAGATTACAATGCTATTATTATTTATTAAACATCAAAATGTATTAAAATTAATGCAAAGTGTACAGTTTTATACATTGCTGATATCTTGAGGAAGTTTTAGAGGGCATTCTCTATAATCGATACTGAAACCAAATGTAAACTTCTTTTCACTTTCATTTGACTGTCTGTCTGTATCTTGGTCGATCACAACACCGCTACAGTTCACACTAAAAGCTAGAATAATGCATACTTTGTCTTCTGAAATTCAGCACAGTGTTCTTGGTAGATGAAATTGTTATATATGTAGGTACATATATATTCTTTTATATTGTATTTACCAGGACTGAAAGTTGTATACTCGTATTAATGTACTTAGCTGTAATTTCAGTATTTATTTAGGAAAGGAGATATTTTAACGGTACTTTGTTAATATGTCACGGTCTCTGGTCGTTAGGTCAGAAATTAGAGGTGTTATAATTCTCATCATTACAGCCTATACAGTCCACTGCTGGACATAGGCCTCAACAAGTTTACGCCAAAAATAACGTGAACTCATGTGTTTTGCCCATAGTCACCACGCTGGGCAGGCGGGTTGGTGACCGCAGGACTGGCTTTGTCGCACCGAAGACGCTGCTGCCCGTCTTCGGCCTGTGTATTTCCCATGTATGTGTATTTCATATGTAGTATGTGTATCTCGCCACCGGTCGGCTTTTTAAGTTCCAAGGTGGTAGCGGAACTGTGTTATCCCTTAGTCGCCCTTACGACACCCACGGGAAGAGAGGGGGTGGCTATATTCTTTAGTACCGCAGCCACACAGTAGATACTATTCATAGATTAAGTTAGTTCATACCTTTAGGTTCAGGTTGGTAGCACGGCAGCACTGGTATATACGAAGGGCTACGAAGAGTCAAGAGCACGCCAGTAGTTAAAATTACCGCGACGAAAAGTACAGCAGTCGTCACTAACAGCACTCGTTCTAACTTTGTTCGCTGGTGCCATCCTATAAACGAAACGCCCTGTAACAAGGAAAATATTTCGATTTTATTTAAAGGTTCGCTTATTAATAATCGATTTAGTTCTAAAAACAGAGAAGTTTTCTTTTGTAATAGGGTGGTAAACAAGCGTTCATTACGCCTTATGGTAAGCGGACACTGTAGCCTATGAACACCAATACCAGGAGCATCGCGAACGTTTTTCCCCAGGAACCAAACTTTCCTTCTAACCCTCCTTAGGAGCTTTGGCTTTGCCCTACTCACCTCGGGAACCAATACTACTTGTGAGCAACAATATTTGGCGATGATCTTTTGTAAGGTCAATCACGCATTTCAAATGTTGAGCAAGATATTTCCTGCTGTGTCCTACCTCAATTCAAAACTATATTTAATATCAACATGCTCTAAAAGAACTGGCATTAGTTTCAAACATCACGCATTACACTTATCCTACTGGGGATTTATCAGGTCTAGATATCGACAGGCCTGAGACTGCTTTGTAAAGCTACGACGCAGTCCGTCTCCTTATGTCTCTGTTACAGTAAAAAAAAATATCTTTTATTGTCAGGCTACATAGGCTCATAGTTGGATAGTACAGTAGCACACCTTGAAACTTAAAACCTTTTTATTAATAGTCGTTGGTTATTGACAGATTTTATATACTTGGCATTATATTGTTTCGTAATGGTGTCATAATATTGTCATTTTCCAATTGCTGGTCTAACACTGGATATTAAAAAAAAGTTTACCTCATAAAGAGGGTAAGATAATATTTACTATTTTACGGATTACGCGAATTATGTAAATCGTGAACTTGACCAAGCACACTGTACGGAGATTAAGAGTTTATAAATTTTCTCTAGGTCACTACGTTATCCTAAATAGTTATTTTGTACTCTTGTTTAACATGTGTTATCTTATCATGTTAGTTAAACAGTAGAAGTAGCAAAAAGTGATAAAAAAATTCTGAACCACTTTATTTAAATAATTGTGTTTGCGGGCAAACGAAAAAAATTTCCAACTTCAATTATATCGACAAGTAATACAATAATAATACGCATTATCAAAGATTACTCCAAAAGTTGTAATCAGATCTCAAAGAATCAAAAGTTATGCGGCTTTTCGAAAGTTTCCCTCGATTTTTCTGGGATCTCACCATCAGATCCTGGTTTCCTTATCATGGCACCAAACTAGGGATATCCCCTTTCAAACAAAAAAAGAATTATCAAAATCGGTTCATAAACGACGAAGTTATCCCCGAATATACATAAAATATATATATACGGTCGAATTAAGTAATCTGCTCCTTTTTTGAAGTCGGTTAAAAATAAATATAAAGAATGCATTTTTGCAAAAACTAATTTATTTATTAACGGTTGATGTCTAAATAAAATTAAAAATAAAACAAAAAGCAGAATCAAAGTTTGAACTACAACAGATGCTCGACTTTCGTCGTTCAGACACACAATTAATATTAAAGATTTGAATAAACAATGCCATGGTTAGCCTGCTGTTTAAAAACAAATTGATAGCACAGTTCCTACGGATTAGAAACAAACGTAAACACGATATCGTGTATCCAAGTAGGCTTCAACAACCCTATTAAATCGTCATCTTTAAAAATTATAATTATATGCATTAATCTTTTATTAGTTAATTACAATTAATGTGAATTTATCACTGATTTGAATAAAGATTCTAGTGAGAAGAACCGTCAAGAAACTCAACAGTCATTCTTTTCAAAATCGTAATTATTGCTCACGTAGTGTAATCTCCGCGTTAACGCCGCGTTGGCGCAATGGTCACAGCACTTGTGGCTGTTGCGCTGGCGGTTGTGGTTCGATCCACGCACATGACAAACATTTGTATTGGCCTTACAGATGTCTGCCGGGGTCTGAGTGTTTGTGCAGTCATTGTGGGTCTCCCCACCGTACCTCGGAGAGCACGTTAAGCCATCGGTCCCGGTTGTTATCATAATACCTGATAGCGATCGTTACTCATAGTAGGGAATATATCCTCTAACTGAAGATATTACAGACTAAAGCTTAGTGTAATCTCAGTCACATGTAACTTGTCCTGCATGACAACCAGCGTTACGAAACCAATAAATAATATGAGTATATAACATATATATAGCATAACAGCATATAATTATAAAATGAACATTACATATAACGATATCGATTCATTTAAATATACCATTAGAATACAACCAGATGTCTGGTTTGATTCTATAAATAGTATGAAACAATGTCGCTCTGTTGTCTGTCTTTAAAGTACTAGATGGATTTTCATTTATGTTTTGTCTGATTCGTTTTTAGTGATAATGGGGCCTCTTGGAAGAGTTTCTGTCAGTTGGTAATTTTCGTCACATCGACTCCTTTCGTCGTTTCGTGTTTTAGTTAATCTTAAAGTTTCTTATGAGTAAAATATATGAGTAAAGGTGCTTGGAGTTATTTGTTTTCTTCTTTACTTATCAAACTTAGTGTAAGTATGAAATAAAACGCATTTTCCAGTGAAATAATCACAAACGTGACTAATAAATTTGCAGGCAGAAACCAATTACTAGTCATTTGTTTCCAGTAAAAGAGATTTTATTGTAAAAAAAAAAAGGTAAACATTGGTCGAGTTACAAAATGTACCGACTATATTAAAACTGTTTTGTTTACTTAACCCTTAACCTTTAGCTAAAGGCTTAAAAAAATTTGCGTTTAAAAAATCTGTTTTCCGAGAAATAACCTTACATTACGATACAGTACCTACAGTAAAAATGAGTGATAACAATAACAAACGGGGTGAGCTAAATAAAACCGTTTAAAAAACAAAACAGTATTCATATAAAAATAACATACCTTACACTTCATAGAGAAATGTTCCTTACTATGTTTAATAACAGAAGATACTTTACGAATAACACTTCTACATGCGCAGAAGATAAGTGAGGCACTAAATCCAATCATCGACTAGCGCTTATCCTATTGTAGCCTAATAAAGAGCTATTTAAATGTGTAGCTATAGATGGTCACAGCCTAAACGCATTTATAAATTCTAGTACACTTATATGTCCTATAACAGTTATCTGTAGTCACTCGCCTCACTATTTTTAATTTCTTTGTGCGATAGTATTTGATACTCTTTCGTGCGTAATGGATTTGGAGGGTAGGTGACGCGCAGTTATTCATTTCGTAGGTACGATGATAGCCCTGATGTAGTCGATCCCAATTAAATGGCACAAAACTTATATTACCGCAACAAAATTCGTTATGCATTAGTGTAAATACTATGATACTGTAATCGTAAATAAAAAAATATATAAACTGAAACAAATTTACAATCGTAGATGCGTAAAAGAATATACATAAATAGTCTTAAAAACCCGTAAGTTCATGAGATAAGTAGAATTGAAAACGGAATTAATAAAATTATGATATTTCTATTATTTATATAGTTTTTGTAAAATAGAAAAAGCGTCTTCGGTGCGACAAAGCCAGTACTGCAAAACCACAGACCAAAGAAATACACTACTCTGTGAGCAAAACAGATGAGTTCACGCTATTTTGACGCGAACTTATGGAGGTCTATGTCCAGTAGTGGAGTGTGATAGGCCGAAGTCATGATGATGACGATAATAAAACCAATATACCATATTATGTCTTACTTTGTGTGTTAACGAAAAAAACACATTTTAGAATGTAAATAAAAATACATTTTAACATACTGATAACATTATCCTACGGTCACGACGTACATACGTCACAAAAACGAAACGGGCATTGTATAATAGTTATTTTAATGACTTGCATACGTAACAGTAAAACAATAGGTACATCATTTTATTATGTTACTAGCTGTGCCTTGCGGTAACACGAGCGTTAATTTGAGAAAAAAAATTGCCTATAGACATCCTTGGGTACATTACAAACTTAGTTAACGTGCCCAGTGTTATAAGCAACCCCAACTTAGTCACAACATTTAAATTACTCAAAATCCTAATGTCTCGGTGAACACTACCTTCCTATTATATCCTCGGCTTTATTAAATATTACAAAAAATAAATATAGCAATGTCCCAAATGTGTAGGCCAAACGAAAACAGGAAATTCTCGGAACTCTTTTAAAAAGTCAAAAGTCAAAAGTCATTTCAAGACAAAAACAACGAAATACATAGCACAACAAACACACCAAAACTTTGTATATAGTTTAACACCTCTAATAACTGATAAAGATTTAGTCACGCTTCTAAGTGAAACGGGAGCAACATTTTTTACAGATAAATGACATTAGTAATGTTACATAAAAGATAATGTTCTTTACTATACACTGACTTTAATTCGTAGCTTTGTTCGACTTTTATTTATCAACATTTTGCTTGGTACCCACATTTATTTTATCTTTTCAAAATAATATGAATTATAAAATATATGAAATACATATTTGTTCGTTAGTAAAAATGTACACACAATTAGCGAATTATTTTTAATGAATATGGGGTATTTTTTTTTATAGCATTTAAGCATTTCAGTTTAAAAAAGTACCTACTTATATATATTTTTTACAAAACATCCCGATGAGCGGAGTCGCAGAAAATAAGCGGGTTCTACGAAATCTATTTAACGATGATATTCTAACTATATTAATAACATAAAAACACATTTACTTAAAGAGCAATTTACATGAATGAACTAAACATTCACTGTATTTTTAGAAACGATGTCCAAAGTACGTCTTTCTGTTCGATAGGTACATCACGGCATCACGTATCCATCCTATGATCTGGATTACTTACATTAGTGCCAAAAATAGCTCATCGATACTATTGCAGTGACTATTTCAAAACATTGAATTTAACACGATTTGAGGAGTGTGGAAAATTTTGTAAAATAATAAATTAATTATTAATTGCGTTAAATAGTTAAATGAGACTATCCGCGAGAGAACGAAAGTAACCACATAGCCAATAGAATTAGCAAGTTGAAGTGGCAGTGGGCTGGTAACCCGCGTTGTAGGATCGATGGCCGCTAGAGCAGACGTGTCCTGGAGTGGAGACCGCGTCTTGGCAAACGCAGTGTGGGACATCAAATATACACAATAATAGCGTGAACTCATGTGTTTTGCCCATAGTCACCACGCTGAGCAGGCAAATTGGTGACCACAGGGCTTTGTCGCACCGAAGACGCTGCTGCCCGTCTTCGGCCTGTCTATTTTAAAGCCAGCATTTGGATGGTTATACCGCCATCGGTCGACTTTTTAAGTTCCAAGATGGTAGTTGAATTGTGTTATCCCTTAGTTGCCTCTTACGACACCCAAGGGAAGAGAGAGGGTGGCTATATTCTTTACCGCCGTAACCAAACAGCAACGGTGAAGGGTAACTACAGGTAACTGTTTAACTTTCGCCCCTTTTGACGGATTTAGTAACTAATAGACGCGAGTTGACTTGAAATAGGCATTTGAAACCCATCGAGACAAGTAAATATAAAACAAGGCAAGTTTTATCAAAAGATACAAGCTAAGATTTTGCTAACATTACGAGGAAAATGTAAGAATTTAGGAAAAACACTTTTATATAAATATACTGCCATATTAATATTTTAGTTTTAAAGAGCATACTCAATTTGTTTGTATCCTGGTGTTAATTCGTGTCTACTTTTTGGCGTATTATCTATATATATAAAAATGAATGTTTGTCTTATAGAATAGTAACCTATGCATTTGATCATGTCACGACTTTCAGAAAAGTGTTGAGCATGAGCCCACAAAGGTTTCTGAGTTGGTACGACCAAAACAAATTAGTTATCTGTAAATAAATAAATATCTATCTAAAAATCTAAACTAAACCATATCATTTCCATTACACCTTACATAAACACTAATACCAGAGTTTTTCTGTTCAGTGGCTTACGTCAGTTCTTACATTCACTTGCTTACAATAGTCTTAAAAGTTACAAATAAACGAAAAGTCCAAACTAAACAAACTTTGGTGTTAACGACTGAAAATCAAAACGTCCTTGAACTTGTTTGCTTGACGTCATTGACTAAACAAAACAAAGAAACAATATTTCATTTTTACCATATTTACAGACAATTAGTATTTCTCTGAATAAAACATAAATTATTAGGTGAAAGACAATTTAAGCAATACGGTATGATATATGCCACCAAAACATCAATTTATTGTTGTCATTAATTATATCCTACTATACTGAATTAAAGACAATTATATCCAATGTTGTCACATGAATTCAACGTATTATATAACGTATATTCAATCTTTAGGCGACATGATACGAAATATCGCGATACAAATCAACGCATTGTAATATGTAAACTATGTGATGCAAAAAGTATGATCATGATGTAAATTATTGCGATTCATACCAATTTAATGCATTTTGTCATGTAATCGACGCGACATGAAACGCTTCAATATTATACGAAATATTGCGATTTAAATGAATACCACGTATTCTCTAACGCAGCGACGCAATGCGAAACGGTGCGACAAGAGGCGAAATTTTGTGATTAAAATCGTTATCTCATGTAATGGATGCGATGCGAAACATTGCGACATGATGTGGTATACTATGCGTAATAGCTCAAGAGCCCTGAATTAATACAAAAAAGTAGAGCTGCTAATGATTTAACCTTTTGGTATTTTCGCATCATGTCACGTAGCTTTGCAATATTCGTTACTTGTCACGTTGAAGAGCAAATAAGCATTATGTATAATCGCGATGCCTCTTATGGTTTTTCGTTTCCAAAGTTACCCGGGGGTTAATAGTATATATCTATAAAAATAAACGTGAATATCTTAATAAAATGAAATACCTACCATTCAAATAGAATTTTTGGTAGTTGGAATAATTGAGAGAAATTGATCTTAAGTTGAATTTCGTATGTGTTTTCCGTAGAATCTGGCTTTCGTTTTTACGACCAAGTCGACTATTTAACTGTGATATTTGTTATATCAAATTCAAAATTTAAGAATGATATTTAATCACAGTTTGCATTTATGATTGATATTACTAGATGACTACATAAATGCAAACTATAGTTAAACATTGTTGGATTAGCTAGGTAATATAGCTGGCTAATGTTTTAGCTGAGTAATGGTTTCCGCTTATGTTGATTGAACGTTGATTAAAACGTTGAATGAATGATTTGAAGCTTAATTGATCTTGTTCAAGTTTATATTGCCAAAGCCGAAACCGATAACAGAAATGTCTTAAAATACGTACTTTTTTTGATTGGTATTCTAATAATTTCAATTTTGTCTCAAGTGAGGTTTGAGCCCGATTAGTTTCATTATTTTAAAAGCAAATAAATCTATATCAGACAGATATTATTATTGAAACAGTCTGGAAGGTAGCTAGTATATTTTAACAACAAAAACAAATTTCCGTGTCTGAATGAATGATGGCATATTTTTTGTTCTCGGTGAATGGTGAGAGGAAATGGGATGAAAAAGGGTGTTGTGATTATTGGCCAAATCTCCGTCCTTAATTATAACATATTGATGCATGTGTACAGATGTACATATTTTTTTTTATATATGAAGTTAATGTTTCTTATTTATGTATTCAACAAAGTATAGAAATAAATGTGTAGTTGTGGTGAGCAGGATGATAGATTAAGTTTTTAACTTCACCATTGTCCAGTAAAAGGCGATACGTAGACTGACAATACAATATACCTACAATCAATATCTCCGTAGATAAGTCTTAATGTACGATGCCCGGAATAACGTAGACAATGCTTTAAAGAACAAGATAAAAATGGTAAACATTTTAGAATATATTTATCTTATAGTCCTTTTGAAACCTGGATAGACTAAATTTTTCTTTTTAATTTAATTTACATTACCGTATAAAACGTTTAATTTAATTGTAATAGACGAGTAGGAATCATCCTCTAATACATAATTGGACGGTGTATTGGACTAATATAATGCTTATTACTCCTTAATCGATATGTGTATACTAAAAACAGGTCAGCTAGGTATATTTAATAGTATTATAAAAGTAAATATAAATTGAAATAAATTGTAAAACATATTTTTTATAAAATACCACAAGTTAAGATCGTCAAAGGTTTATTAGAAAAAAATTGGATTGACATAGGTTAATATTGACATTAGACGATTTATTTATTATATGTTTGTTACTTTTTATCGTTAGCTTTTCTCTATATTATTGTAAATGCTCATGGTGTAACTAATATGTAATATGAATGAATGTAGGTATACTTTATGGATGTGGATGAACGTTAGGCATATTTAATGTAATGTAATTTATATAATTCTTTGTTTGTATTTTCTTTATTTCACGTAACCTATTTTGTATGCTTTTCTTTGTACCTTGGTCTGAAATAAACTTATATTATTATTATATTGTAACGATTTATTAGGTAAAAACGGTGAATATTGCCATAATATGGGTGGTACATACATTGTTATGATAAAATGTATACAAAATAAATATGGCAAAATAAAAAGACTAATGATAAAGCTGAGTGATAAAGAATGAAGCGCTTATGTTGCTTATATTTTCTGGAACAAAGATATTAATTCCATTTTTTTCTGGAATTTAAATTTCTAGAAAAAGATTTTTCTGGAATAAAAATAGGGATTTTGGAAGATAATTTCAACATATAATTTTTATCTGATGGACTTTTACGAGAGATAGCTTTATGTGCAATTAACGGGACAAGCTCCAAATTTGTGAACAATTGCGGTTTTAATTTTTAGACTGATACCTACATTGAATAAATAGGAAACCACTCACCACTAAACTCTGTAGGTTCTTATAAAATAGCATCGCAGACAACCTTTGTGAATTTACTTAAATAAACAATTGACGTTAAACTGTTATTTCCAGGTTCACTAGAAACTCGTCACAGTAATAACTGTGTCCTAGTACAAATGTGGCTTCTACATACTCGTAGTCGCTTATAACAACATAGTGTGATTGTAATTATTATTAATGACTGCATCCTAAGAAATTGTACTATTATGAGTATATATAGTTATCATTAAGGGTTGCCTTTATATTTCATAACTAGCGACCCGCCCCGGCTTCACACGGTTGCAAAAACTATCCGTGTTCCTCTACTATAACATGCATGTATTATACATAGAAACCTTCCTCTGGAATCACTCTATTTACTAAAGAAAACTGCGTCAAAATCTGTTGTGTAGTTTTAAAGCATACAGATAGCGGGAAGCGACTTTATTTTATACTATGTAATGATGAGGACAATATTGATAATAAACCTTATTCTCCAATATATAAGTTCCCGTTCTCCTTTTATGTGTATGTATATATATGCTTTTAAAATTTGCAATCTTTAATAAAATGTTTTTTATTCATCTTAAGTTTAAATATTTTTATTGCAGTGAATGACGTTTGATATTAATTCAGTTTTTTCATAAATTAAAATTTCAAACAAAAATTTTCAAAATTATGAATTTGTTAACATAAGTAGTAATTTACTTATTATATATTATATTTATGTATATAGTTCATATAAAATTAAATAATTATAACAGTAAAATTAGTTTTGAATAACGTATTCAGTGTTTCTTTTAATTTTAAGTATTTATCATCCCGTCTTCATTTTACGCAACAGTCACAAGGATCAAAATGCGTTATGTCAGTTCATATAATTGTTATCTCCAAAATTATTTCGTACAAAGTTGATAGCCCTATCGTAAACCCTTTCATAGTATATACATAACGTGTTTTATATTTTCTTCTATGAGTCGGAATAATTTATAAAGTGTATAATAACTGTAACTATATAAAATATTACAAAACGATTATAATAAATTTAAGAATGGACTTTTATGATTATCGTCTACAGTGTTAATAAAACAAAGAGATATATAGATGTAATAAATAATATATATATGTACACTTGTAAATATAAATGAATGTACGTAGTTGGTACGCGTATAAATTACGAAAGATAACATCAATTTGGATAATTCCTTTTTTGTTTTCTATATGGTCCTTGATTTGACAATATTTGTATAAGAGAAAATAAAACAGAATGTAAAAACGATATTTTAATTAATATTTACCTCAGGTTAGGAGTTAAATAATTAAATGTAAAGGGGACTATCCATTTTCGGCCCAGCGTGAACAGAATTTATACAAAAAAACAAATATACCAAAAATTTTCATATATTATATCATGATTATTCGTGATTTTCAGTTGTATCAATATAAACTGATAAAAAGTTTATTTAATAAGTATTTTAATTCATTAATTATATACGTCTAGTTTATTTCCGGTTGGTGATTTGATTATACCACGTTGCCAGTCTTAAACAAACAATTATTATTAACGAACAATCGATTTTAAAATATTTTTAAATCAATTATTTGTTAAAATCGATTAAAAGTATTGTTAAATCGAATTATGTAATAAGAAAAAAGTCTATAAAAGTGTATTTAGTAAAAAAAATAACTTTGATGAAAAATAAACTATTTTAGAAACATTGTTATTGACTACATAAAAAGCAAGCAATTAATTATATTAAATTCGATTATCGATTTAATCGATTTATTTTGTTTATTGAAAATATTATTTGTTATGGCAACCCTAAACTACAGACTTTTGCGTCATACATTCATTTGACTTCCTTATTCTTTCATAGTGATATAGCAACCTACTGAAAGGTTTTCCGTCAACCGAGAATTCATCACTACTGCGACGTAAAATACACAGTAGGCATATTTATAAGTAGGAAAATATATTTTGTATTTATTTTATATGTAAACAATAAAGGTCAGGCAGAGAAGCCATAAAAAAATATTATTGCAACTGCATGGTTAGTCGACGGACAGTAGGTTGTTGTGCCCATGTCATGACAATTATTTGGTTTTTGGGCTGGAAATGGTTTCAAGATTTTATAAATCTACCTGCCTAGTTTTTAGATAACATTCTGTTAACGTACGAATCTGATTAGTAGAACAAAAATAACAAAAACAATGATTTTTTATTTCAGAAACCTTCTTGTAATTATCCACAAAAAAACAAAAAAGAAACACCTGGACACCAAACTATATCATTTTTCTAATTCCTACTTGTTAGTACTACTAACTTAATATATAATTATTATTCTCAGTGACTGTCCACTCGGGGCCGAAACCCCCATACAAAGTGGACAGTCCCCTTTAAACGTAATGTCCAAGGCTTAACCCTTCAAGCGCTCGGAACACCATAGATATTAAAAGAGCTAAATTAAAAAAAAATATCAAACCAACGCTTATAAACTGTACAATATTAATATATAAGTATTTAGATCTGTTAAGTATATATAGTGAGTCATAAAGATTGAACGACACACCTAATAACCATAAACCAAATCTAATAACATATCTTCCATGATTTTGTGATCGTGACGTGATAGCTTATTTCTTGATGCAAAATCAAAGTGACATTAGGATTGGCAATTGTATTTATTTAAGCCTTTTATACTTTTTAACCGACTTCAAAAAAAGGAGGAGGTTCTCAATTCGACTTTAATTTTTTTTTTTTTTTTACGTATGTTACATCAGAACTTTTGACCGGGTAGACCGATTTCGACAAATTTTGTTTTAATCGAAAGGTGGTGTGTGCTAATTGGTCCCATTTAAATTTATTTGAGATCTAACAACTACTTTTCGAGTTATATCTAATAATGCGTTTTTACTTGACGCTTTTTTCGTCGACCTACGTTGTATTATACCGCATAACTTTCTACTGGATGTACCGATTTTGATAATTTTTTTTTTTTTGTTAGAAAGGGGATATCCCTAGTTTGGTACCGTGATAAGGAAACCAGGATCTGATGATGGGATCCCAGAGAAATCGAAGGAAACTCCCGAAAATCCGTAATAACTTTTTACTGGGTGTACCGATTTTGATAATTTTTAATTTAATCGAAAGCTGATGTTTATCATGTGGTCACATATAAATTTTATTGAGATCTGATAACTTCTTTTTGAGTAATCTTTGATAACGCGTAGTTGCTTGACTATTTTTTCGTCGATCTACGTTGTATTACTTGTCGATATAATTGAAGTCGGTTTTTTTTTTCGTTTGCGAGCAAACACAATTATTAAGATTACGATTAAGTCTGTAACATCCTACTGCTGGGAAAAGGCCTCTTTCTACATGTAGGAGAAGTATCGGAGCTTAATCCACTACGTTGCTCCACTTTTTTTATACAACTAGGTCGGCAAACAAGCGTACGGCTCACCTGATGGTAAGCAATTACCGTAGCTTATAGACACCTGCAACACCAGAAGCATCGCAAGCGCGTTGCCGACCCTATGCTCAATCCCTAGGAGCTCTGGTCACCTTACTCACCAACAGGAACACAATACCGCTTGGAAACAGTACTATTTAGCTGTGGTCTTCTGTAAGGTTGTGGTACTACCCCAGTCGGGCTGCGCCATATTTTGAGCAGGAAATATCTTGCTGTGCCCTACCTCAGTTGCGGGTAGGCGGATATATTCCCTACTATGAGTAGCTATCGTTATCAAGTGTATATATATGATAACAACTGTGACCGAGCGCTTAACGTGCTTTCCGAGACACGACGAGGAGACTCACAAGTACAGACATCCTAACCGGAAATAAATATTTATACAAACACAAATATTCATCCCGAGCGGAAATCGAACCCGCAATGGCACACGCACCATAACGTAAGAGCGGTTGTTAAAACTTTTTATATACTAATACAATAATTGTGTTTGCTCGCAAAGGAAAAATACCGACGTCAATTACCTCGACAGGTAAATACAACGTAAGTAGGCGAAAAAAATAAACAAACGTAACAGTCGTCACTACGATTTTTGAGGATTCCCTCGATTTCCCTCGATTCTCTGGGATTACGTCATCAGATCCTGGTTTCCTTATCATGGTACCACACTTGGGCTATCTCCTTTCCAACAAAAAAAAATTATCAAAATCGGTTCATAAGCGTAAAGTTATCCCCGAAAATACATTCATACACTCCTCCTTTTTTGAAGTCGGTTAAAAACGAAACTAAACAACGAATATAGAAAGAAAAATTTAGAAGTAAACGCCAAAAAGAAAGCAATGTATGACGTACAATACATATAATTGTAACATAAACACATCTAGAATCTTAATGTTTTTGTTTTCAAAATGCTGCTATTTCGCAATTTCTACTTAGTTTATTTGTGTCTAAATAGCACTCGTGCTAGTCTTAGCTCTATTTTGAGATTAAACGAGCAACGCAACGGTAAATACGCTTTGAACCCGCCATTTAATTATGTAGTCTTATTTAGGGTAAGCCAAATTATAAGGCGAAATGAGAATTTTCATTACCTACAAACTAAGAAATGACCTTTTTTATTTTATGTTTTAATTTGTGTAAACATTTTCTGTTCTTTTTTTTTTCATTATATCTTTCAGCTTATTTGTCTAAAAGAGACGTTATACTTTTTCGCACATTTTTTTAAATTGTTACTAAGCTGATGTTGCATTTTGTGTAAAATAAAGAGTAGTAATAATAATATATAAATATATAAAATAAATAATGTATTTAATAATATATAAATATATTAAATAAATAAACGCTTACCTAGAAGTAACCTATTCACTCGCGACTAAAGATCCCCAGGTTATAATTTTCTGGAAACACAGACGCTGGTAGAGAGTTCCATTCTTTGGCTGTACGGATCAAGAATGTACTAGCGAATCGCTTAGTACGTATAAGGGGAATGTCAACCATATAAGGGTGGCGTAACGCAGAGCGTCTGGTTGTACGATGATGGAAGGGGGAAGGGGGAATCAAGTTATGGAGTTCCTGCGCACACTCTCCGAAGTGTATCCGATAAAAAACCGATAGACCGGCCACCCTTCGTCGATGATGCAAGCTTTGCAGCTTTGCAGCGACCAGTGCATCATCACCGATGAGCCTCCTGGCTCGTCTCTCAATCGACTCGAGAAGCTCCAGCTGGTACTTGGCTGAGTCATCCCAAAGATGAGAGCAGTACTCCATGCATGATCGAACTTGCACTTGATATAAATTTAGAAGCTGTTCCGGAGTGAAGTACCGTCTCACTTTCGAGAGGACGCCCAGTTTTCTGGCAGCTGTTTGAGCCTTTGTCTCTATGTATGAGCCGAAATTGAGGGTGGATGACAAAGTAACGCCAAGAAGCTCCAGGCGGCCGGTTATGGGCACGGGCACACCTCGGAAAGAGGGAGTCAGATGGAAAGGACTCCGCTTTGCCGAAAAAAGACACGCCTGGGTCTTAGAGGCGTTGAACTTGACCAGGTTTGCGTCACCCCAATCGGAGACAGCTTTAAGGGACAAGTTCAGACGCTGAATCATAGCTTCCCTCAGCAATTGGATCTCAGACCATATTTACGCCTGATACACTTATAATCTAACTAAACTATATCGGTCTTACTTATAAACGTTTCTTAATTTTTAATCAATTGCTTAGCAACGGATTAGCAAAAACCTCACTTATAAACACTATTTAGCGTTAAGAAGTCGTTAAGTAGTGTTTAAATAGCCGTCAAATTTAAACACTGCCGAGGCATAGTTTAACTCCTGCTAAGCGGCAAGATGGCGGATTTCACATAAATCAGCTGTTATATTGTGACGTTTGATCTACTTACTTGCGTGTGTTTGTTAGAAAAAAAAATTTCATTCTTTGTTTGTTTCTTAAATAAGTAACAGCTAATCAACGTTTATAAGTAAACAAAAGTTAAACATGGATTTGTAGCTTAAGAGCGGTTTAACTAAGCGGTGGCTAAGTATTGCTTAGCGAGATTTTTATAAGTAAGACCGTTTAATTATACATTTTTGAACTTTCATAGTTCCTAGCATTATTAAGAACGAAAAGTTGTAAATATCACATTTCTCGTTAATGGTTATTGGTGCCTATAAAAAAAAAGTTCAAAATTATCATCATTTTTCTTACGTCATAGTAAAAAGCTAATTTTCATATACGTATGTTACTTGAATAGCTAATAGAGGATATTTCCTCAGTAGTCGGACCATTTCGCCCAACCCTTAGCCTAACAAACATTTACGTTTGCCGTGGGTGCGACCGCGAAGCAATTTTTATAATATGACGAAAGTGGTCTTTTAATAAAATTATATATCATAAATTGATTTAAGAAAGAGTAGAGATATCATACAAATTAATTATTATAAAGTCAAGTCTACAAACTACTACGAGTATTTAACATATTTTTTTTTTATAATATACATATACATATAGCAGAGCTGACGCACGTAATAACGTAAAACAAAAACATATTTACATAATTCATATTAATAACGACGTCAGAACGAACAATTGACTAAAATATTTCAACTAATTTTAGATAGGTAATGTTAAATTTATATCACTTCCGTTTGCTAGATAACAAAAGATTACAAAATCATTTATTACATAGTAAATTAAAAAAAAATTCCTTCAGTTTTATCAGAGAATCAATTAATCAAAAAAAATGAGATTTATTAATATTATGTCATCTATTAAGAATTTTTATACGTTTTTGAACTATTTGAAAAACATACGCATGGTTTAAAGAGGTCGCATTAAAACAATATGAAAACCACCAAATGTCTATAAAAATATTTTGTCATAGGTTAGGATGGAACCCACAACCGTTGTGACATGAGTCAGTTATAACCATTCGCTAATCTGTCGTCAAAAATGAATCGAATATTTCAATTTACTGTTTACTAAGGCTGAGTTGATAAGTAACGATGTTCAAAATATCATAGTCGTAATAGCAAATAATTTACTTTGTTAAAAAACGTAAGGGTTAAAGTAAAGGTAAGGTGGCCAGATCTGGTTTACCTTACCTTTCTTTATATTAACCGAACTTCTGGGGAGGGTCAGCGGTACGGTCGGGAACGCGCTTGTGATGCTTGAGGTGTTGCAGGAGTCTATAAGCTACGGTAATCGCTTACCATCAGATAAGCCGTACGTTTGTTTGCCGACCTAGTTGTATACAAAAAGCCGAAGCTGAGGTTATACTTGTATATATTTTAATGTCTAAATACAGAACAAATATTTTTAAACGCTCGTTTAGATAAACTTGTAATCATTATCTGTAATTTTGTTAACGCCATACTAATTAGTAGATAGTTATGTTTAGAGACAACACGGAAATATTAAATGGTATAATAAACTATAATATCATCATATAGCATATTTTTGGTTCATTTTCTTTTATATAAACCTTGTCCTAGCAATAACAAACAGAAAAAAAAAGGTAAAGCTTTAGATTACGAAAAACCGAATTTCGGGACCGTGGGAGAAGGGGGGGAGCGCTACCCCTGGTACCACTGTCACACTTCGAAACCCCATGATTATGGAGATATCCATGGTTAAAGTTTTGAGGTTAGAAAAAGAATTTCGCGGCTTTCACACGTTATTTTCACATTTCACACGCGTTTTTTTTACATTTTACACGCTATTTTCACATTTCACACGTTATTTTCACGTTTCATAAGTTATTTTCAAAATAAAAACGATCTCGACTCCAAGATTAACAAACGATACAACTTATGTTACTCATGCTCCGTTCCGTAGTTTTCACATGTTATTTTCACATTTCGCACATGATTTTAACATTTCACACGTTAATTTAACGTTTTCATACGGTTTTTTAACAAACAATACAACTAGTGTTTAACAATTGAGAAATAGATGCTTTAGTAAAAAATGACAGACCACTTATCGTTTCGCTCCAAAACAATGTAAGCATAAATTCATGTTTAAATAACTGTAAAGGCAAAGGTTTAAGACCAT